>NW_027187854.1:0-59716 GCF_041381155.1 Argopecten irradians
TATTTAGCACGACAGCGGGAAACATAAGACAACCCGTGTTAGAAAAATCAACATTTTATTTATTTCAATCAAACTGTTCAGAAGGTGATGATACATGTACGTGAACGGTAAGTTAATAACTTTTGCGACTCTACAAAATTATAGATCTCGTTTTACATTCCCATTTTAAAAATTAACAAGAGGCCCAGAGAGCCTATATCGCTTAGGTGGTTTGTAATGCCAAGTTATGTTCTGAATACAGATTCATTGTTTCTTTTCTAAAGGAATTTAAATATTTACCTCTATTTTCCTTATCAAGCACCACACATCCTTCCCCCAAGGGGGTTAGAGCCAAAATTTATACAAACTCTATTCCCCTTTCCTCAATGATGTTTCTGGTGGCCAAATTCGGTTACAATCCATGTAGAACTCTATGACAAGTAGCAATTTAAAGGATTTACCTCTATGTCCCCAAATGGGCCCTGCCCCTCATGCCCCCTGTAGGGTCAGAGCCAAAACTTAAAAAGCTCTGTTCCCCTTCCCCCAATGATATCTCTGTCCAAATTTGGTTACAATCCATGTAGAACTCAATTACTAGTAGCAATTTAAAGGATTTACCTCTATTTCCCCTATTGGGCCCCGCCCCTCCTGCCCCTGGGGGGTCAGAGCCCAAACTTTTACAAGCTCTGACCCCTTCACCCAATGATGTTGCTGGCCAAATTTGGTTACAATCCATGCAGAACTCTATGACTAGTAGCAATTTAAAGGATTTACCTTTATTTCCCCTATTGGGCCCTGCCCCTCCTGCCCCTGGGGGGTCAGAGCCAAAATTTATACAAACTCTGTTCCCCTTCACTCAATGTTGTTTCTGGCTAAATTTGGTCATAATCCATGCAGAACTCTATGACTAGTAGCAATTTAAAGGATTTACCTCTATTTCCCCTATTGGGCCCATCCCCTCCTGCCCCCGGAGGGTCAGAGCCAAAACTTATACAAGCTCTGTTCCCCGTCAACAAATGATGTTTCTGATCAAATTTGGTTGAAATCCATGCAGAACTCTAGGACAAGTAGCGATTTATAGGATTTACCTCTATTTCCCCTATTGGGCCCCGCCCCTCCTGCTCCCGGGGGGGGGGGGGGGGGGGTGTCAGAGCCAAAACTTATACAAGCTCTGTTCTCCTTCCCCAAACGATGTTTCTGGCCAAATTTGGTTAAAATCCATGCGACTAGTAGCAATTTAAAGGATTTACCTCTATTTCCCCTATTGGGCCCCGCCTCTCCTGCCCCTAGGGGGGGAGGGGGTTATAGCCAAAATTTATGCAAACTTTGTTCCCCTTCCCCAAGGATGTTTCTTGGCAAATGGTCAGAATCCATGGAGAACTCTAGGACTAGTAGCGATTTAAAGGAAATGTTGACGGACGGACGGACGACGGACGCCGCACCATGACACAAGCTCACCGGCCCTTCGGGCCAGGTGAGCTAAAAAAAAACGTTTCGGAAAGGTAAAGGGCATTTTAGTGTACATCACTAACTCACTGACATAAATGAAACCTTAATGTGACCCTTGTCACAGGTATATCAAAACATTTGTAGGCTGAATTTTCGGTTTACATATGTGTAACTGTACAATGTCATAACCCTAATGCAGTTACATGTATATTAAGATACATATGTATACGTAGTTATAATTTTGTATGCTATGCTGCTAATAATCTTAGTAATTAAGTTAGAGTCCTAACTAATCTTCATTGTATATGGCCTTAAATCATTCATCGTGAAGTATGGAATGAAAGCTGAACGCATTTATGTGCGAAAAAAATGATTTCAAACATCCCACATTTCTTTTCAATCATATCATCTAAACGTATGCCGCTTTATGTAGTGTAACGGTATGCTACCTAAAGCATCATATGAAGATGCTTGAAAAGAAATGTGGGATGTTTGAAATCATATTTGAATAAACGAGACTTCCATAGGTTAGCTTACATAGCTGAATGAAACATAGTGATACAGTTGTAATCACAAAATGGTACCTGTTTACTATATTTTCTTCGATATGTTTTAGTGAAAGTAATACAAACCGCAAATATAGACGTCCAACCGTCCCCCGTTGCCACGATAACAGAGGGATCCGTGTTATGGCTGACCTGTACATATGACCTGAACGGAGGGACTTGGGACAGTTATTGTGGAGGAAGGACGGTGATGTTGCAGCACAGTCACCCCTGGAGCCAAACCTCCATGTTCTACACCACCCTCTAATGCCTACACCATAGACTGTAGCCAGCTGTCCTCCCGTGAAGTCCGACTGGGGATCCTCTCTCTGTACATGGGGATACCTACCGCTGCCTTGTCTACCTCTCTAACTACACACTGATTGGGAATATTTCAACACAGGTGGCTGTTGTAGGTTAGTCCATGTACTATGTGTGTGCATGATTAATGTGAATGACAGTCGAAGTACCAATGAAACCTCTAAGTCTAATTCCCTATTGAGATTCCTCCTCTAGACTCTTTTATATTCGGACGTTTGGATAGATGTCTCTCAGTCGGAATCCACTACTCGAGCCTTCTAAACTTTATTCTGGAAAATCAAGTTAGGTTGACCTACCTCTTGTAAGGGCCTATTACAGATAATAATCCAACTGCAGTGGTTCCCATACTGGCACACATCGATATTGGAGATATATTGGCACAATATATTATGAAGTGACATGTATTGAAAACAAAGAACCATCTCATTTTGCAAACGATGTCTTGTTCGATCGCTACTTTGAGCAGCCATTTGAAAGTCCCTCGCTGTCACATGACCACTTTAGTGCGCATTGCGTTTCAGATAATACCTATTACACTGAATGGAATAAGTTATAGAGGTAATGAATTTTATTGAAACAGACAATAGTGGTCATGTGACAGCGAGGGACTTTCAGATATGGCTGCTCAAAGTAGCGATCGAACAAGACATCGTTTGCAAAATGAGATGGTTCTTTGTTTCCAATTACATGTCACTTCATAATATATGTGCGTTTTTGAGAGAAAAAATATCTCCAATATCGATGTGTGCCAGTATGGGAACCACTGCAGTTGGATTATTTCTGTAATAGGCCCTTACAAAAGGTAGGTCAACCTGACTTGATTTTCCAGAATAAAGTTTAGAAGGCTCGAGTTAGGGATTCCGACGAGAGACATCTATCAAACGTCCGAATATAAAAGAGTCTAGATGAGGAATCTCAATAGGGATTAACTCAAGTCCAGATGATCAGGCAAAATAGAAAATTATTTTTCAGCCACCAACCAATTTCACAAAATCCAGGTGTTTTTTGTAGTTATAAAATGAATTCTTAACCCATTAGGGGCGATACGAAATTTCGAGTGGACAGGGATATGTCAACCTAGAATATATGTATACTTTTTGTAAATTTCCCGATTCATCAGGCCATAACTTGGTCAATATTTGGCCAATTTTGGTAAGATATGCGTCACGGTTTTGAAAAAAAAAGGTTTGTTTTTCTCTACCGCCGAGTTAATACCCTTGATACTATATGTATACTGTTGGTTAAAAAAAACCTTCCAGGTCCCTGTCATTGAAAGCATCACAAACAAAAGTGACATATACATTCATCCAACATTTTTAGCGCGATCTCCTTGATCATCTATGCATTCTTGTTGAGATAGGCCTAATCACTTCTAAGTTATGCCAATAAATTGATTGTAGTTAGGATTGATCTATAGGTACGAACACCTCGATTCGTTGATGATCACAGTCGAGAAAAAACTGGTAGGGGAAGAAACTCTTATTTAAACAAGAGATCCCAGAGGGATCTCGGCGCCCACTACAAAATGATCTTATGTTTGACAATGAAACGAGGGATCTTTTCTCTGCTTTCCAAACTTTTTCAAACATACTACATATAAAATTTGAGACAGATCGCTTCAGTACTTTCTGATAAATAGCAATAACAATCTTAAATTATCAAAATTCAAGATGGCGGCCCGTCGGCCAACTTGTTAACTGATTGGTCCCAAAATGCAATATGCACATCAAGGGATCGAGGAGAACCTGCATGTGGAATTTTAGATATTTCCCTTAAGCACATTCTGAGAAATAGTGATAACAATCTTAAATTATCAAAATCCAAGATGGCGGCCTGTCAGCCCATCTTGTCCACCGATCGGTCCCAAAATGTTATACGCACATCTAGGGATCAACAGTAGTGGAACCTGCGCATGCAATTCGAGACAGATCCCTTCAGTGCTTTCTGAGAAATAGCGGTAACAAACTTCAATTATCAAAATCCAAGATGGCGGCCTGTCGACCATCTTGTTCACCGATCGGTCCAAAATGCAATTTGCACAATTAGGACCCTAGGGGAACCTGCATGTGAAATTTTAGATTTATCCCTTTAGTACTTTCTGAGAAATAGCGGTAACAAGAATTGTTAACGGACGGACGGAATTACGGACGGACGAAAGGTGATTTGAATAGCCCACCATCTGACGATGGTGGGCTAAAAAGCGTGTCATTGGATTTGAAGTATCAAAACGATTTAAGTTAATTTTACACAAAAAAAAAACCACACTAGGAGCTATTTCATTATGTTAGGAAATTACATCAAAATGCTCATAAGACTCTTGAAATCAGTCAATAATAATATCATTTTGACCTTTTAATCTTTTAAGCCCAAGAGTTTGTTTTTTACGTATGTGACATTTTCTATGAAAACTGAGCAAATACTACTCATAAATGTGCTTTCTTTATATAAACTAAAGTAAATTTGACCCTCTCCCTAGGGGAAAATCTGAGCCTCCATGGCCACTAATATATGAAGAGTATTTGGTTCCATCATATCTTTAAATTCAGAAAATGATTTTTTTTTTTTAATTTTAGCCATTTTGAACCCTTTTGGCCCCACCCTCTGGCCCCTGTGAGTCAGCCCGGGAAATACTACCTCAGGCTTATAAATCTAACCCAAGTTTGACTCATTTCTGAAAATTGAGCAAATAAATGTATAATCCCTATATAAACTATAGCAAATTTGACCCCCTTCCCTTGGGGAAAATCTGAGACCCCAGGGCCTTGAAATTCACAATTTTTGTAGAGCCTTGGGACCTTTCAATATATGAAGAGTATTTGATTCTACCACATCTGCGATTGGAGAAGAATGAAATTTTAACCATTTTGACTATTTTTGGCCCCGCCCCTCTGCCCTCGGGCGGCCAGCCATGACCAATATGGATATGATGTTAAACTGCTATCTCAGACTAATAGTTCTAACTAAGTTTGACTCATTACCTATGAAAATTGAGCAAATATTGCTCATAAAATGTGTTTTTCATATAGAAACTAGAGTAAAGACCCCCTCTCTAGGGGAAAATGTGAGACCCCAGGGCCATGAAATTCACAGTTTTTGTAGAGGGCCTTGGGATCTTTCAATCTATGAAAAGTATTTGATTCCATCACATCTGCGAGTGGAGAAGAAGATTTTTGAAATTTTAGTAAATTTTGCTCCTTTTGGCCCCCCTCCCACAGCCCCTTGAGGAGTGGGGACCATATAATTCAAAACTTTGATTGACCTTATGCCTTCAAAGGTTTGTGCAAAATTTCATTTCTTCAGCAGTTTTGGAAAAGAAGTCGAAAATGTAAATTGTTTATGAACACATGACGGACGACGTACAACGACGGTCAAAAGGCGATAAGACTTGCTATACCTTGCATAGTGTATATTTATAAGGTCAAAAGAATATATGTGTTTAGGGTTACATTGGCAAAAAATATAGGGTCTGTAGGTCAGGTGTTTTGTTTGTTTTTTGTTTCTTTCACTCTAAGTTATGGCCGGAACCAGAGTCTGAGATTGAAATCCCACTTTTATTTTTTTGGTAGATGTGGGGAAAAAAAAGGGTCAAAGGTAAAACATTAGGGTCAGTCAGGTAACCCTAAACAGACATATATTTTATTTTGCCTAATACATACAAGAAAATCAATAAGAATTTCTATGTATGACCCAGGTAATATCAGCACAAATCCTACTTACACTGTTGAACACTCAATCTCTTTCAAATACATAATTTGTTTAGATTTTACAGAAAAAAATCACAAAATAATTTAATTACTTTAAGTTTCCATGTATATCGGACAACTGATTAATTAATCAAGTTGAAATAACCATATAGATTGTATGACAGTAGACACTCAATAAGTTATTATTGCATGAATAAGTTTTTCGAATAAAAAAAAATTGAAGATCAGCTGAAATATTTAACATTAACCTCGCATACTTACCATGAAATTGAGCAATTCAGCCAATTACCTCCCCTTACCCATCCCAAATCCTTCCAAAATTGGTTTTCCAATTACCTCCCCTTACCCATCCCACATCCATCCAAAATTTGTATTCCATCCCTTGTTAGAATTGCGTTTACAGTACTGGTCTTTGAAGAATGTTTGTCTTGTGTGAAGTTACAGCATTGTACATATAAGTATGTTTTTTAAATTCAGTAAAACTGCAGGTAAACATAAAATGCTGTTATGATGAAATCAAATCATTAATATCAAACTAACAAATTTCAAAGAGTTCCATATGTATTATCTCTTATATGTGTAACAGTTAAAATTATTTTAAAATTATTTTAACTGCTTACCTTAAAATAATGCCTATTTAACTTGAACAGCGAAGGCGGATTCAACATTCAACCGACTCAATACACAATATTGGGATTTCCTAATTAACGTCAAAAATATACCCAATTGCGAGACCACCGTGTTGGGGTTTTGTGGCATATATTTAAGACATAAAGGAACCATTTTATTTAGAAAACATCACCTTTCTACTACTGATAATTTCTGTTCATCTACTGTATTATATATTCATCAGGTCGAATTACAGAAACTATCGATGTAAATGTTGATATTTTTGCATGTTTTACCCAAACTTTTTCCCTCGAATGAGTTTTCGTAATTATGAAAATTATATCAAAAGACAGATCAGGCCAAGATTTATCAGCATGCGAAATTTCAGCAAATTCGTACTTATCGTTTCCTTATTACAAAATCGCGGTTATAAGCTTGTTGGTAAGTTAAATTAGCCGTGTAAACATTTCGTTCAAGAACGATAACTCTGTATCGCTCTTTCTCTTCATTTAATATTGTCTTGGACACAGAAGTCAGTTAAGTTTGTGGTTCATAATGTAATTCAGTTTATATCCCAGTGATTGTGCTTGGTTTACATTTTCTTCAAGCATGTTCATTTGTTGTACTAGTCGGGCAACGGTGTTGCAGAGAAATGAGGGACATAAAGGACCATAACTCTCTGTAATTGTAAAACCCAATTTTCATGATGCAATTCTTACCATGACTTTACAGAGTACCACCCTCTTTTTGGTTTCAGTCCAAAATTATTGCCTTCCCTTTTCTTTATATGTTGTACTGCACAAATGTGGCTTCATGGATTAAGAATGTGATGTGGCAGAAAAGTCCATGGTGCCATTGGTAATGAAATGTGTGTGAAGTGTTCAAACTCTCTCGCTCTCCGCCATTACACATTGTGGTCGGATATCTTGTATGCTGAACCCCGGCCCTTGCTCAGGGAGTTCTGCAACTTTACTCCAGAACTACTCAAATCACTCTTACAGTAGTGTGTTTACCTTATTAGATACAAGCGCCTGTCGAAAAAAACAATTTCATCAACTCATCAGTGGCCATGGTTATTTATTGCATTTGTATAACTTTTGTGTCTTTGGCTCGGGTGTGGGTACATTGTACATAGTGTACATGCTTAATTGTATTGCCATAGCATTTGGAATCCCAACGGTATATCAATTAAAATACTTAACAATGACACGGATTTTTTTAATATTTTATCCTGCATGTTTCATAAGGAATGTAGAATGACATTTATGTCATATTTTGCCTCGTTATTGTGTATTAACAGAATAAGCCTCACTTAATTGTCCTTTTAATTACAAGTTATAATTTTGATTTTGTACTTTCATCAGTATTGGTCACTTATTAGGACTGTTATTATTTAGAAGATGGAGTTGTTTTGGACCGAGTGATGTCTTTGGGTTATGAGTTTGAATTTCATGTGGGGTAGATGTCATGTACATATATGTACTGACTTCTTGTCAAATGCTTTTCTCCATGTACTCTGACTTTTCTCTATTATCTCCTTAAATGATCAATAAATACTGATTCTGATATTTAATTTAAATAATGACAGGACATAAACGATTTTTATATGTCTTGTATATAATTATCATATAACAGTCAGAGCTGGGTGGCCAAGTGGTTAAGATGTCCCGACATATAACCAAAAGCCGAGCTCACCTCTGGGTCATTCTTGTCACTGGTTTCTCTCCGGGTACTCCGGCTTTTCTCCACCAATAAACCGCACATCCTTTCATGACCCTGGCTGATAATAGGACGTTAAACTAATAAAACCACTGGTGTATAAGTCTCCGCTAACCCTATTTTATCATCTCGCTAAACAAGAAATCTATTGAAATAGTAAATAATTTCTATATTTTGGTTATTTTTTAAATTGTGTTTTAGCATTCTGCTTGAAAAATATACCTTGAAAATGAACAATTAGCAAATTGTTTCCCTTTCTGCGAACATGTAAAAAATGAAGTAATCAAAAAATGAAAGTTTCAAATGCAAATAATATTTTGATTGGTACAATTCCTTAACCGATATGACTTAATGTTTTTTAAATGTATCTGTATAATGAGAGAGATATATGATTTTTTTTTGGATCTATTCCCAAAAGTTATTGTTTAATAATTATAAAATATTGTTTGTTCCGGAATTAGCTGGGAGACCGAGAAATGTTTTAGACAAACTACTGGGACCTTAACTAAAGTGTACCAGTAGTCGTGAAGGAACGATAGTTGTGATTTGAGAAAAATACTCTTTGAATCTCAAAAACATATTATTTCCACATAAACAAAATAACACCATGATGAAGTATTCGTCAGCAGCTCCAGACTTTCGTAAATCTGGACACACAGTAGAATA
Organism: Argopecten irradians; assembly: GCF_041381155.1. Classification (NCBI taxonomy): domain Eukaryota; kingdom Metazoa; phylum Mollusca; class Bivalvia; order Pectinida; family Pectinidae; genus Argopecten; species Argopecten irradians. The sequence goes on from NW_027187854.1 coordinate 8,993, forward strand.
TGCACATAATCACGACTACTGTTCCGTCACGACTACTGGTTGGGTCCCACTATACTCCAACAATGTTAGAAGTATAGCATGACGAGACACTTTTGATCAAACCTCTAACAATCGAGGCAGGATTCACACGGCGCAGAAATGGGCTCGATATAAATTCAAAATTTCAAGTTGTGTTTACACTAACCTTTTATATCCTGAAAGAATTATCCCAAATCATGTTAAATCCAAAATTCAAAAACGTCACTATTGCACTGTTATACCGAATTTAGACATTTCTTTACCCCCACCACTATTTGTAAGTCTACCCGGTCGCCATTTTTACTCGGTTGTTACAAATTACGGAATGGTGACGGAAAGTAAAAGTATCATTATCTATAAAATATTTTGCAGTATTTCGACTAAAATGCATTAATTTATTTAAATATTTCCAGAATCAATAAGAACTGATAAAAATACTTGTTTCCGTCTATATAAACAACCTTAGTTACCACTATTAATATTATCTTTCCACTTGATACACCGTACTATAATTTGATAAACCGGAAGTGACGAAAATTTGAATAGGAATTAACCTAGATTATACAGCGATGCTATGGGTCAGCTCTTAAATGTGTGATTATTCCGTGGATTAATGTTATGTCATACCTATTCTTAAACCAGGATGTATTCATGGATAACTACTGATTCATGCTATACATGTTTTTTGACATTCTGTTAAGTTTTTCACTTGGTAATTAAGCGTCAAAGTTCCGCTCTAATTCGAGGGCGTAACTTGCGAAGACTCGTATAGGGTTCGGGCATTAAATATCGGTATTGCACATCAGAAGTTTCTCAATATCGAGATCTAATATTATTGGATTAGGTCCCAGCAGAGATTTTGTTTGTTTGTTTGTTTGTTTGATAAACGTCCTATTAACAGCCAGTGTCATGTAAGGACGGCCTCCTATGCATGCAGTGCGCATCGTGTGTGAAGGGCGGGGTGCGTGCTTTGGGAGACTGCGGTATGTTCGTGTTGTGTCTTCTTGTATAGTGGAACTGTTGCCCTTTTTAAAGTGCTATATCACTGAAGCATTCCGCCGAAGATACCAAGCAACACACCCCACCCGGTCACTTTATACTGACAACGGGCGAACCAGTCGTCCCACTCCTGTATGCTGAACGCTAAGCAGGAGCAGATACTACCGCTTTTATAGACTATGGTGTGTCTCGACCAGGGGACAGAACCCAGAGCCTTCCTCACATGGGGCGAACGCTCAACTCAAGGTCAAAAGTGAGGCGGTGCCAAGGGAAGCATTAGGAAAGATTAAGTCAGTTAGAAAGAAGAGAAAAGATAAGATCCTAAATTTAGTCGCCTTTTACGATCATGCAATAGGGGAAACAGGTACAATTCTAACGCCCTACCTGCCAATAGAGAACATTTTTTTAGAATAAATTTATTAAAAAAAAATGTTTAAAAAAAATCAATTAAAAGTTTAGTTGATCTCTGAAGTGCTCGAAACCGAAACTGAAGAGGCTGTTGAGTGTTTGATATACAGTACATTTAATTTTAAAAACTTGTTGTTACTATGCCCGGCCCCTCCCCCTAAGTGTACAGTAACTCTTAGGTAATGTAAAAATTGTGTACGATAGGCATACATTGACGTGTCATGTAAAACTGCAGTGCATATCTAATAATGTTGATCATATCCATCGTCAAACTACCAGATTTTTCAGGTTTGTCTTCTTTAGTTGTCACTTGTATTTAGTTTACGGCTAACGTGACCCTACCCCATTTAGTACACGACCCCTTTTGGTACAAAATTCGGGTTTTTCCCCTCTAAAATCCTAGTTACTGTGTTTTGTTATTTAACCTATTGTGATGTGAAAATACAAGTATAAAATGACAATTTAAGTTCAAATATGACTTCGATCGTCGATTTTATATTCGTATACGCCTATATCGAAATGGGCGAAAGGACCGTAACGAATGTTAGCAGTGGGTGCCGTAGAGCCATTTGTCTATTTTATGCTACATTAATTGTTATCCGTCTTCATCAATAATAAACGCATTAAATGAATCTCTATATCCCTAAAATTCTTTGGATACCATTTCCATAACGATACCTCTTTTATTAAGTCAGATACGCCACTTTTTTTAGTATAACACCGCAATTCAAACATCCCGCTTCACATTTTTGTTTTGCTGACTAAGACGATCTACCAGCTGGCCAGGTGCTCGGTTAGGGTTTAATGATATCTATATATTATGTGTTGGTGTCAATTATTACTTTTTTTGTTTATTAATCACTAAGATTGTAAGATAACCTACATTATATGAATGTACTTTTGTCTTAAATCAAATAAGATAATCAAACAACAGACCAGTGACATTTCCCCCATACAAATGTACTCGGTACAGATACATGTAACTTACGTGTAAGCAGTAACTCAGTAGATTTTTTAAAGAGGTTCCTCAAAATTATAAAATGACTTAATCCAGATTTGCAGGCAAATACTATTTCGTAGTTAATAGAGTTATTTACACAAAAACAGCAATAAATTGGATCAGTGTTGAGAATCACCATGGGGAATTAATGTCACATGCAGTTATGGAAAAAATATAACATTGAACTTACATGTACATCCTAGATCTTTCATCATATAGAAGACATTGCTCACAAATATTTCATTTATTCTCTCTCTCCATCTTTTCTATTTACATTAAAAGGGTTGTTGTTTTTTTATTTAAAGTTGCAATGTTATAAAATATAATATATATTCATGCATATATCTATATAATTCTTAAGCAGGTATGACAGATTCTACATTTCTGAAATCTGTGTTTAGGAATCAATATTGATGTACCAACCAAAATATGGTCAGTGCATAGCATGAAAACTAATATCAATGTGAGGCCATGTATACACATACATGTATAGATAATTCATATTCCAATTGCAAGTGATCCTGAATTGAACAATAATGTGGATACATTTATTTTCATCTGTAAGAAGAAATTGTAAGAATCTTTAAAATTGTGTGTTCAGTATTGTTGTGTTTAAATGAACCTGTACTACCTCCTTAGGCCATATTGCATCCATTTGTTATCCACTAATCAACTTAATATGCAATTATACAGTGTATCTGCATGCCATTACCTAGTACCTACAAGTATAAATGTACATGTACCAGGTATATATTGACTGTAACTGTACTATTACCATGCATACTCTATCTTGTGATTCCCAGTATTATAACTTTAAAGAAAGAACAAATTGATATATTTATGAGTGTTATGTATTTACTGGAAATTAACAAGCATAAGGGCAATTCCGCTTAAAAACTAGATCTTTTTTCATCAAAATTATATTAATTTTACAATGAAACCATTTTCTGAGACATTCACATCTTCATATAGGTTTTTATATGACAATATGTTCCAAAACTGTTGTGCTTAATGCTGAATGCTGCAATTTTCAAATGAACAAAAGAAATTTTATAACACATGATGAACTCAGGAAATAAAAAAAGAGATATTATGGTTTCCATGCATTTAATATCGTCTGGTTTTTATATATAGAAAAAGTATGTGTAGCCTCAAGAAATTCTTCCTATAGTCTGGGGTTTTCTATGCCTGCAACATAAACAAAATAAAAAATTAGGCATGAATAATGATACCAGGTACAGAGCTAATGATCTTAACAATATCCAATCATGACTGGATTATAGGGTATCTTTGTTCTATAGGGAACAAAATGCACTATGTACAGGTAAAAAAACAATATTATTGCATTGGCATGACCATTATGAGAACTTTTCTTAACCTCTTATTTGTGGTCTTCCAGTAAAAATGGACAGGATATATATTATTCCCAATTTTACCATTTTACAGATAAACTCCCAGGTAAAAATAATTTACATGTAGCTAAATAATTACATATAATAAGTTAACAGAAGGAAGGATATGTAGTCATTGGTGATTTATATACCCAGTAATTGAATATAATGGTATTTGTTTTATCATACAAATATCTATATATGCTATAAAATAATTATATATGAATCAAATGTATTTGAATCCTCTTAATGAATTGATATGGGAAAATACATGCACATTATAAGGTTATATTCATTTTTACATACAAACAGAAACAAACTCTTTTTTCACAATATGTTATCTACACTACATGGTACAATTAATAAAATGATCTTATAAAACAAGATACCATATCTTTTAATTATGTTCTATTTGCGGTATTTCTAATGCTCCATTTGGAGAATGGATACTGGATGGATCTATATTAATAGGCCTAGTTATAATATGGACTGTTTAGGCAGGTTATATCAAATTTTATATGAAAATGAGGAGGTGCTTGTTTCGTTTTGATAACATATTTTAAAAAGTTGGTATTTACCGGAAATATAGATAGCAGAATACTCTAAATGAGGTATGTTCTATTTTAAATCAGTTTATATGAAGAAGTGTAGTGGATATTCCTCATATTTCAATTGTAACACAAAACCGTCTTTCAATTTCACTGAAAAATACGGGAAATGACTCGCGAGATTTAGGAAGTGTTTTGAATTTCGGTATTTTTTTTTAATAATCGTCGGTAAAAATCAAATTCGGTCACACAGAATAAATGAATGAATACTATACCTTTCGATCAAAGTGCATAAATTAAAAAACAGCACACCAATCGAGAATCTCAAAGCAAAATGTCCCGTGTACCAAATAGGGTCTCCTCGCTGTATCAAAACCGGAAGTGACGTAGTGAGGAATAAAACCGGTCTATTTTTAGCTTGCAGTTACGACGAGATTTTTTTTATTGTAAAAATATGTCAAATTTTTACCAATGATCGGATTACAAGTTTAAACAGTTTTAATCTTCAATCTTCAAAATTCGATTATACACATTGACAGCTTCAGTTTATAGCCGCCATTTTTTTGTACCAATGGGGAAGTGAATCATGGGCAATCACCATGGATATGATGCTTTGAAACAAGCTCATATAATCGAGCGGTTCAAACGCTCTAATGATCTGACAAACGTAATCTTCATCAGACAGAAGCTCACTGCTATCGCTCTTTATTTGTAAGCGTTCAAGTGATTTAGACCACCTTCCAATATAATCAGCTGACCAAAAACGGAATATCTGTTACGGAAATAAAATTTCTTCCTTCTCTAATGGGGGTTTCCTTCTCAAATGGGGTTTTGGGAATAAGGATAGAGTGTGAATGTATGAATAAAGAATACACAGAAAATTAGGCTCCGTTATTTCCATTAACTGCACTTTTTAGCATTGCATAATTATGATTACTGAAACATTTGGCTGCGCCCTTTCAGGCCTTGCCTTCCATCATATTATATATAAAAAAAAGAAGAAACGCTAGATTTCCTAGCTAAGCCTTTCCGACTTCATAGGTATATTCAGCCGAAAGCTTGTTTATTAAATTGTGTATGTTTATAAACACTTTTGCTTTCATGTATGGTTCACGTATCAAACTTATATATTTAAGCAATAAACTGTTACCAGATTAGACATACAGTTGATATGAAGCCCATTCGGAAGGAAGATAAATAGAAAGGATATTTATTTATCGGACGGATGGGCTTCATATCAACTATATGTCCAATCTGGTAACAGTTTATTACTCATATTTCCATTACGATCATTCAAATTCAAAACTATACACGTATATCCTTTGAGTTTCCCGCTTACGCTAAGTTGACGTCCTCAAGTTCAATAAACAGAACAGCCATAGCATCAGCTTCTGAATATAGTTCAACTTAAAACGGTTTTGCATAGACCGCACAACTTTAAAACCACTTTTTAATTTTTTGAGTGTTATGTATAGACGTAAGGATAAAAGGATGTATTGTATTCATTGTCAGTGACGCGGCGGAAACGTTAAATATTAATACGCTTGACCAGATTGGAGTTCAAAGCCTAATATTGCCCATCTGGTTAAACATAAATCAAAGGGAAACTTAAAGTAGAATGGAAAGATATATACAATTTGGGACAAAGAAGTAATTCCAACTGTATAGACATTCGTATCCTACAGACTTACGTTTGATGGGATCCCGTGTCATCTGGAAAATCACGTACATATTAATTCTTTGACCACTCTATATACAATGTATGGTCATGTCAAATAAAAAACCCCATTCAAATCAGAATAAATCAGTCCAGTGCCTCTTCCCAGTGTGACCTTCACACCCCCTATCAGTGACACAGTCACAGTGACACCAGGGGGCAGTCAGACGTACACGTGTGTGACCGGAAGTTGTCGTCAATTAAATCTTTCAATGATGTTCAATCCCGACTTTTTTTTTATTTCAGTACCCGTCCCTAGTGTGACCTTCACACCCCATATCAGTGACACAGTCACAGTGACACCAGGGGGCAGTCAGACGTACACGTGTGTGTCCGGAAGTTGTCGCCCTCCTGCCCGGATAGAATGGTACAAGGACGGCATGAACGTCACAACTCAGACCGGAAGTGTCAGTAGTGATGGGAACAAGTTTGTAACCACCAGTTCCTATACACTTACCGCGGCCAAAGGGGACAGTCCGGCCACTGTCCAGTGTAGGGCAAGTAACGTGGATGGAATTAATCCTGTTGTGTCCGGCGTGAAAAATTTCATTGTCCAATGTAAGTATGCTATATAATGTGTGTGTGTTTTGCTGCAAAAATGGAATGGGTAGGATACAATGAGAATCGATTCATCATGAAAACAAAGGCAATTGTTACATGTACACAAAGCTTGAATGATTATGCGGCTTTAAATGATCGATATATCGCATGTACACTATCAAAGTGGTTCTTTTGCAGAGAGGCGGGGTTGTTGTATCAGTTGTGAAAATATTAAAATTTCTTCTAGTCTCTATTATAAGACACATCGATACAATGTGTATGCATTAAACATAAAACCTCCCATATCTATTAGTTCGTATGTCTTTGTAGTGTATCATTCCAATTAAATAGAAGGCTATTTAAGCTGCAATATTTTAATTCAAAGTTGCCATCATTTGAGTTTTACAAGATTCAATATATTGTAATGCCGGGTTCAATGTGATAAAACAAAACAAGGTAGCGTTCAATGGTTTAACTAGTTGACATTACAGAGGTTGTATTTCGCTCAAACAAGTACTTAATCTCAAGCCTACATACATGATATAAATTTAAATAAGCGTGAGATATTACCTAGTATCTGTTATCTGTGAGTACGTCTACACCGTCCCGAGTCTACCCAGAGAGAGAACCCAATTATTACCCCAGCTAGATTCGTTCTGAAAAGCGGCTAACGGCGTACGCCGGTCATATGACCGGGCGACGACCGGACGATCTGGCAAAACATGCATAACCGGCGTATTCCATCATGGCGGACATTTCTTCAGAGCTTTAGTAACATTTTGATTTTTGCATCAAACATAATCAAAGACTGAATTTCAGTTGATCTAATAGATAGCATGGTATTCTAATTTGGTTAATATTTAGTTATGCTAAACATTTATTACGCTAAACTTACTGTTAGCACGAGTAAGAAAAATATTTCTACTTGTACGTTTACAACTTTTATATTAGACAAATTAAAAGTGATTAAATAGTCGACGCATGTGCGTGGTTGTCTCTGTTTCATAGTAAATGAGTGATTGTTTTTCAGATAGTAATATTAAAGTTAATAATATAATGTGTATTTGGAAAAAAAAGCGATATTGCCAATAAAAAATAGCTTTCAAATATTCGTATTTTTCAATTCCGGGCCAAGAACTTTTAAGAAATTCATAAATCATTTGAGTTTAATATCAATAGGATACCGTGACTGGCTAATATCATGTTGATGTTTTGCCTTTTGGAACATGAACAACCCCTCCATTCTCATTTTTTTTTCATCGTGCATGCTACTCTGTATAATATGTACACGTGCATGCTGTTTTATTCCAAAAGAACAAATATAAGATATTGCATCATACTACATTAATATCTTGGGTTGAAGTTTCTTATGAAATAGAAAACATATATGGTGGCCTATTTCGGCCATGTCGCATTGCCGTTCCTCACAAAATCGCTCCGCGCGTTCCTGTTGTAATGCACATTTGATGTAATGTATGGTGCATTGTACTTTATATTGTAGAATTACGTACATATGATACGAGATAATTTTCTTGCATTACAGCTTGGAATTTAATTACGCATCACAAGACAATACGCGAAGCTATAGTGAGATAAAGCGCGGAGTGACACTGCAACGTTACAGAAAATACACTGTCGGTGCGCCAAATATTATTTTCTCGCTAATGCGACAGAGCGACATGATTGTTTTGTCGCACAGTCGCGTGTTATCGGCAGGGCATTTTTGTCGCTCCAAGCACTGTCGCTCCTTGCAATGGGCCACACGCCAATAATTATTTGTTCTTACTAAAATTCAACAGATAGCTGAAGCACCAATTAGTAAAGCATGAGTTATCTTAATAAACTGGATTTAAATTGATACCTTGGTGTGGCATTGTTGTAATTTCATGTAAACTCTTTTATTACTTTATTTCTTACTACATGTCACCAGTAGATTTTACAATCATATTCACTTTTGAGCATTCTTTCTAAATTATGTATTTACAATGGTCATGTAGGTATAATACTGTACTATATAAATCTATTTTCTTATGTTACACTTTAAATTACATGTGTTGGACGAAAACGATTCATTAGAACTTTAGAATGTGTTGTTTTCGAAAGTGTAAAACCTCAGAATAAACCTTAAAAATATGTTTTTATTGTTATTGATAAACAGTCCAAGGGAAGTCATTGAAATTTGGGAGGCTGAAGTTGGTTCCGAGTTCCGAGTTCCGAGTTCCGTTTAAGCTATTTTAAGAATTTTGTTTTTTAAAATAAAATTTAAAAAATGTAATTTGAACATATTACAAATGTTCTCTCTTGTGTTTTGTAATTTTTTTCATTTTTTTTTTTTTATAATTCCAAAGAACATCTATTTCCGTTTATGTAAAACGGAACTCGGAACCAGTTCCGAGTTCCGTTTAAGGAAATTATCTATCATTTTAGATAAAAGTTGTCAATGTGCTTTGTACATATTAGAAATGTTGCCTGCTGACTTTTCTATTTGATTGGTATTGGTAAATCTACTTTAATTTGGTTTTCGATCAACTCCCAGTTCCGAGTTCCGTTTAAGTAAAACGGAACTCGGAACCAGTTCCGAGTTCCGTTTAAGGAAATTATCTATCATTTTAGATAAAAGTTGCCAATGTGCTTTGCACATATTAGAAATGTTGCCTGCTGACTTTTCTATTGGATTTATATTGGTAAATCTAGTTTAATTTGGTTTTCGATCAACTCCCAGTTCCGAGTTCCGTTTAAGGAAATTTTCTATCATTTTAGATAAAATCATTTTATATGCCATAGACATATGAGAAATGTTGCTTGTTGTCATTTTTCATGGGTTACTAGTGGTAAATCCACTTTAATTTAGTTTTCGATCGACTTCCATTTCCCAGTTCCGTTTAAGTAAAACGGAACTCGGAACCAGTTCCGAGTTCCGTTTAAGGAATTTTCTATCATTTTAGATAAAATCATTCAATCTGCCTAAAACATATGAATAATGTTGCTTGTTGTCATTTTTCATGGGTTACTAGTGGTAAATCAACTTTAATTTAGTTTTCGATCGACTTCCATTTCCCAGTTCCGTTTAAGTAAAACGGAACTCGGAACCAGTTCCGAGTTCCGTTTAAGGAAATTTTCTATCATTTTAGATAAAATCATTCAATCTGCCTAAAACATATGAATAATGTTGCTTGTTGTCATTTTTCATGGGTTACTAGTGGTAAATCCACTTTAATTTAGTTTTCGATCGACTTCCATTTCCCAGTTCCGTTTAAGTAAAACGGAACTCGGAACCAGTTCCGAGTTCCGTTTAAGGAAATTTTCTATCATTGTAGATAAAATCATTCAATATGCCTAAAACATATGAATAATGTTGCTTGTTGTCATTTTTCATGGGTTACTACTGGTAAATCCACTTTAATTTAGTTTTCGATCGACTTCCATTTCCCAATTCCGTTTAAGTAAAACGGAACTCGGAACCAGTTCCGAGTTCCGTTTAAGGAAATTTTCTATCATTTTAAATAAAAGATATCAATGTGCTAAGCACATATTAGAAAATGTTGCCTGATGACTTTTCTAATGGATAAGTATTGGTAAATCCACTTTAATTAAGATTTCGATCAACTCCCAGTTCCGAGTTCCGTTTAAGTAAAACGGAACTCGGAACCAGTTCCGAGTTCCGTTTAAGGAAATTATCTATCATTTTAAATAAAAGTTGTCAATGTGCTTAGCACATATTAGAAATGTTGCCTGATGACTTTTCTAATGGATAAGTATTGGTAAATCCACTTTAATTAAGATTTCGATCAACTTCCAGTTCCGAGTTCCGTTTAAGAATTTTTTTATCATTTGAGATAAAATCATTGAATATGCCTAAAACATATGAATAATGTTGCTTGTTGTCATTTTTCATGGGTTACTAGTGGTCAATCCACTTTAATTTAGTTTTCGATCGACTTCCATTTCCCACTCGGAACCAGTTCCGAGTTCCGTTTAAGGAAAATTTCCTTCATTTTAGATGAAATCATTCAATATGACTAAAACATAGTTTAAGTAAAACGGAACTCGGAACCAGTTCCGAGTTCCGTTTAAGGAAATTTTCTATCATTTTAGATAAAATCATTCAATATGCCTAAAACATATGAATAATGTTGCTTGTTGTCATTTTTCATGGGTTACTAGTGGTAAATCCACTTTAATTTAGTTTTCGATCGACTTCCATTTCCCAGTTCCGTTTAAGTAAAACGGAACTCGGAACCAGTTCCGAGTTCCGTTTAAGGAAATTTTCTATCAATTTAAAGAAAAGATATCGATGTGCTAAGCACATATTAGAAATGTTGCCTGATGACTTTTCTAATGGATAAGTATTGGTAAATCCACTTTAATTTAGATTTCGATCAACTCCCAGTTCAGAGTTCCGTTTAAGTAAAACGGAACTCGGAACCAGTTCCGAGTTCCGTTTAAGGAAATTATCCATCATTTTAAATAAAAGTTGTCAATGTGCTTTGCACATATTAGAAATGTTGCCTGCTGACTTTTCTATTGGATTAATATTGGTAAATCTACTTTAATTTAGTTTTCGATCAACTCCCAGTTCCGAGTTCCGTTTAAGGAAATTTTCTATATCATTTGAGATAAAATCATTCAATATGCCAAAGACACATGAGAAATGTTGCCTGTTGGCTTTTTTAATGGATAAATATTGGTAAATCCACTTTAATTTGGTTTTCGATCAACTCCCAGTTCCGAGTTCCGTTTAAGTAAAACGGAACTCGGAACCAGTTCCGAGTTCCGTTTAAGGAAATTTTCTATCATTTTAGATAAAATCATTCAATATGCCTAAAACATAGGAATAATGTTGCTTGTTGTCATTTTTGGCGAGGGTCACCTCGCCATTGTGATCGTGGTTGCAAAATTCTCTTACAGTCAATTTCCTCAATATGATTGGCTAAGAACTTGCTCGCAGATACTAGCGCTCCTAGCGGCAGTGTATTCAACAACTTTGATTTTACCGGGAATTTTAAATAGCAAATTTTGAATATGAAAGTTACTGAAAAAGCGTATCTGTAATGTTAAAATAGGAATAGTAGATTACTGCTTTCATATCCTTACCATATACATCATCCAAATGATCTTAGGTTGGAAAATTTTCACTTGAATTGTGTACAATGTATCTAGACTTTTCGTCTCGAAAATGTTGTTTTCAATACATGAAGACGTTTCGTCCCGAAAATACTTCGCTTCGCCCCACGCGTTTAGTCCCTATTAGTGACAATTATCCCGCACCGGAAAAAAATGAAATCTATATTTCACCTCAAACATTAAAATTGTTACAATAATGATTTTTGCACTTTGAATCATATTAGTTCGGGAGCAAATATATTTCAGGACGATATGGAGATTTGTTTATCACGGCTGCGTTATGCCACATGTACATGTAAATCTACAATGGAAGAGAGACAACTCTAAGAACATTTTTGGACAAACTTGGACTAGCACGTGACAGACAGTAAACATTTTGTAAATGTCCAAGGTGGCGTAATCTTAAAACTAACGGCAGTTAATAAGGTATGAATATTTACCACATCCATTATTATCGATAGTTTTTTATAAGCACATGTATAAATATAAGATTATATCTATATACTAAAGCACGTCAGAGATTACCACTAAACCATTCTTTTAAAACATTGTAGTTATTTTCACCACAGGAGCTTGACGTTCTGATCATATACATACAGCATATTCATTAAACTAGGTAATACGAAGTAAATTTTTGGCCGAATGACATAAATCATATATGGAATGTTCATATAACTCGAAGTGATATTTTTTGGACTACTAGATCGACGAAAATGCCGATTTCTTCTTCATAATTCTTCCGTAAAACGATACTTAAAAAGCTGTTTCAATCTGTAACAAATGTAGAGAAAACTGTTAGTTGTTTAGCAATTATCCTGAGTTATATTTTACCAACAAGCATCAGAGATTAGCAATTAAAACTTACATAAACATATTCCCGACTCTCACTTGCATTGTGTGATCACTCGAGCGGAACTAATCTCTACCACGTGTACCTGGCACAGTCTTACAAATGCAATCGCACAAAAACCCACATGATCACTAGTTTTAGTGCGATTACCGGTACATTTTAGGGTGTGAACAATGTTAGTTTTTTTAACTTTTTACTCAACAAAATAGACTTAACGATTTTCATGATCAGCACCATCATTTTCTGTATAACTTATTAATTTACCACTGTACCCATGCATACGTGTGTATTTATACTTCTTTGTGCACATTATATAAGAACTGCTATAGACTGTACTTTACAATCAATTTATGAAGGACAAAACTCTTACATGTAAGAACAGGAGGACTGAAGAACAGCGAGAATTAAACCTCAATAATATTTCCTCTATGCTGGTATTGCTATTTATGATTAAAATGTTTAATTTACTCTGTTAATACATTTATTGTTTCCTTATGTTTTACAGAATGTCAGCATGCATGTATCATTTCAACTGGAAACAGTCCAGGAGAAAAATTGTGTGAACAAAAAGAAGTAATTTTCAACTGTGGAAGCTTAATATTGTAATGATTTTCAATCCGAAAATAATTACTATCACCATCTTCAAATTCTTTATTGTGAATTTAACTGTAATATGATTTAAGCATATACCTGATATTTGTTTATATTCTATGACATGTACATGCTTGAAATGAAATGAATAAATAAAAGATTATTTAAATTTAAAACACAATATGACATTAGCTGTTTATATTTTTTGTCAAAAACATATTAAGCTTATCGTTCATAACACACTAATCGTCATCTTCGAGACAATTTAATGAAAATCAATTAAACATTATTTGTATAACACATGTCGTCTTATGTTTTCCCCGCCTTGACTATCAATGTTCCCTGATCACTCTGAAAGTATTGATTTTACCTTTTTTTCGGTCACCACATGAACTGGCTTTAAATCAATCACACCAATGAGACATACATTTACTGCATTCATTATAACACTGTAAGGCAATTCTGCAAGATCAGCGAACATTGTTGATTTACCTTGAATATCTACATGCACAGTATGGTACTATATGTAACAGGAGAGGAGAAAATGTAGCGGCAAGACCGGGATTTGATCCCGGGACTCTCTGAACACTAGCTGAGTGCTCTACCGACTGAACTACCTGGTCATCGATAATCGACTAAGTCCAGTCCCGCTACCACTCCTCCCCCTTTTTTGAATACTATATAATACGAGACCCTTTCAAACATCACAACCGTTGGTTATTTAGTTGGGTGCCAATTCTGTAACAGGAGAGAAGAAAATGTAGCTCTTCCGACTGAGCTACCTGATCACCGATAATCAACCCAGTCTGATCCCGCTACAAATATTTATCTGGTTATTTTTTCTCCCTTCCTTATTTTCAATCTACCTTTATGACTTAGAATCTTACCTGGTGGAAAAGAATATTTTGTCTTACAAATCTTGACAAATTATGCACACTGTGATTGTTGCAAGCTAAACTACGTATCCGCTAGCTGATTGCTGTTGATTGTTAATGATCTCAAACACACTAATTACTTATTGTGCCAATTTAAGTAAATATATTCTACTCTTTTCAAATATTCCTGATTACTATTCGTGTGTAATATCTCAAAACATTGACATGTGCACGGAGTACGGCGGACCAGACCGCCGATGTTTGGACATCTGCTAGATATTTCAGTTTCAGGTTACGGTGGCCAATAAAAGAAAACAAACACAATGCGGTTTTCATATGTTATTTCTTCTAAATACAACACTTTTTGTGCAAGTTGTCAAGCATTTATGGGGAATATTTTGCATTGAAATTGTCACCTTCATACATCAGTTTTGGGACTCCCTGGACATTGTTTTCCCCATTTTGTGATGCGCAAAATATACTGATAGTAGATTTTTTAAGCATTTTCAACCCTTAAAATTACCTGCGCAAAATTATACCAGTTTTTACGGTATATGATATTGGAATGTATCCCAAACTTTTTATCATATTATTTGCCAATAACACTGTTATGATATCAGAAATATCTGATGGTCTTCAACAAGTGTTACATGAATTTTAACACTATTGCATAACATGGAAATTAGAACTTAATATCAGAAAGATAAAAATTGTGATATTCTCAAGACGTTAATCGGTACAACAACACCAGTTGATGTTATGGAATACAGAATTAGATTTATAAGAATTGTTTACATATCTAGGTACAGAAAATAATGTTAATGGTAGCGTTTTTAACGAAAGGGAAAACCCTGCTGAACAAACAATTAAATCGGTGTTTGCTGTTTATAAGAAATAAAGGAATGTATCTCTTCCTGTTCATCTTAAACTGAAAATATTTGATTCACTTGTAATGACAGTTTTATTATACTCATCAGAGGTATGGGGATTTGAAAATAAAAAATGTTGTAGAAAAATTCATTTGTAATTTTGTAAAACGATCCTGAAGTTAAGAAAGTGTACAAACAATTTTATGGTCTATGGTGAGCTAACAAGTTATCCGGTTTGAATTGAAGTTCGGATACAATGTAAATCAATCAACTTGCTGTTTTACAAAAGAATAATTACAAAACTTGTTAAAAGTAGACCAATTTATTAAAAAATCACATGGTGATATTGATAAGTCTTCTAGAGGACAGACATATTCTATATTTAAGACATTTTGGCATAGAAAAGTATGCCCCTTGTCTTTCTCTGCTGCAAAACAATACTTGTTAACTGATACTGTGGTCCCAGGAACTTGATGACAATTGTCATTAAGAATGGATATTTTCATTAAAGTGAATAGTCGGGCAAAGAAAACCAGTCTAAATGCGTTCATTGGCCTTCCAAAAGTTCTCACATATTAATACGACGGTCAAGTTCTGCCTGCGTTTCCCAGTTCTTACCATTGAAATAAAGAAAAGTTGAAAGCATTGAAAGCGAGGCTGCGTGGAAATGTAACCACGGACATAGTCAGCCGGGAGGATGTTTTAGGATTCCTATAATTTGAATTAATTTCTTCGTACGCAGACAGATTTTGACGAGAGATTTTATTTTTCTATTTCATAAGAAATTATACTGGATACATTCACACCATTTTTACCGACTTTAGCCATCCTTGCCCGACTGTTCACTTTAACATCAAATTAACAAGGAAAATGCTAAAGGTGTTATAAAATCATTTGACATATAACATCATAGGATATATTAGAATGGTCTTCCAAGATTTTAGTATGTGTCTCTTATTTTACACCTTGGTGTCCAAGGAATCCTCAAAAGTCCAAACTGGAAGGAACACCAGCCAAATTTATTTCTTATTGTACAAAACTACAGTAGTATTGACCTTAGAAATATATTCCTCCTATCATCGAGACCGAGCCATTTAGTACTTTCAGTACTTTGATTCATGGGTTACTACTGGTAAATCCACTTTAATTTACTTTTCGATCGACATCCATTTCCCAGTTCCGTTTAAGTAAAACGGAACTCGGAACCAGTTCCGAGTTCCGTTTAAGGAAATTTTCTATCATTTTAGATAAAATCATTCAATATGCCTAAAACATATGAATAATGTTGATTGTTGTCATTTTTCATGGGTTACTAGTGGTAAATCAACTTTAATTTAGTTTTCGATCGACTTCCATTTCCCAGTTCCGTTTAAGTAAAACGGAACTCGGAACCAGTTCCGAGTTCCGTTTAAGGAAATTTTCTATCATTTTAAATAAAAGATATCAATGTGCTAAGCACATATTAGAAATGTTGCCTGATGACTTTTCTAATGGATGAGTATTGGTAAATCCACTTTAATTTAGATTTCGATCAACTCCCAGTTCCGAGTTCCGTTTAAGTAAAACGGAACTCGGAACCAGTTCCGAGTTCCGTTTAAGGAAATTTTCTATCATTTTAGATAAAATCATTCAATATGCCTAAAACATATGAATAATGTTGCTTGTTGTCATTTTTCATGGGTTACTAGTGGTAAATCCACTTTAATTTAGTTTTCGATCGACTTCCATTTCCCAGTTCCATTTAAGTAAAACGGAACTCGGAACCAGTTCCGAGTTCCGTTTAAGGAAATTTTCTATCATTTTAGACAAAATCATTTTATATGCCTAAGACATATGAGAAATGTTGCATGTTGTCTTTTTTCATTGGTTACTTGTGATGAATCCACTTTGATTTAGTTTTCGATCAACTCCTATTTCCGAGTTATGTTTAAGTAAAACGGAACTCAGAACCAGTTCCGAGTTCCGTTAAGGAATATTTTTTTATCAATTTAGATGAAATCATTCTATCAGACAAATGAGAAATGTTGCCTGTTGTCGTTTTCATTGATTACTAGTGGTGAATCCCCATTAATTTAGTTTTCGGTCGACTTCCAGTTCCGTTTAAGCTTAAACGGAACTAGGAACTAGACCTGAGTTCCGTTTAACACGAATTCTTGGCAACGAGCCGAGTTCCGTTTAATAGGTTTCCTACCTGTAATTGCATGTTTAATTACATATGTTATATTCGAATCGAACTCTGAACTTTCTGCAACGATACAACTCAGAATTAATCACTGTAGCACATAATGCATTTTCTGAAACAGATCTAACACCCATACCCCAGTTCCGTTTAAGCTTAATCGTAACTCGGAACTGGATCCGAGTTCCTTTTAACCTCAAGCTTGCATCCTTGATCAACGAGCGGGTTTCTGTTTATTATTAATTCTACTTATGATAAAATGTGTCATAACAAATGTAATCAATTAATTGTAATGGAAGCATTTATCAACAATAAACAGTGGAAATCTCTATAGCGAGTTTTGAAACGAAGCTGACACACAATCCTGAGTTTCGTGCAACACCACGCTTCTAAAGACATTAATAAAGCTCACCTGATCCGAAGGGCCGATGAGCTTATGTTATGCCGCGGCCTCCGGTTTCCGTCGTCAGTTCGTCTGTCAACTTCTTCACAAAAATCTCTACTAGTCATGAATGGCTTAATGAATTTTGACAAAATATCGGCTGATGCTTCCTTGTGTGAATGGTTGGCCCTGACTCCCAGGAGACCTGAGGGGCGAGGACTAGCAGTGGAAATATTTCAAATTCTTCAAAATCTATTTTCTTCTGTAGGAATAAAGAAAAGTTTTAATTCAATTTAAAGCTTCCTTGGAGAGATATGGAACCATTTTGTTATAAACCGGGGGTCTGAACCAAAGGAAGTCAGCCACACCATTTGTATAATTTTGAACTCCCATTCCAACAAGATGCCACCATTGCAATATGAGTTATATCCCGTGCTTAAATTCAGAGAAGAAGTCTTTCAAATGGACATTTGAGGTGTTTCAATATAAAACCACTCTCTTCAGGATATAATACTAACCATAACTTTAGAATGCAAACACGCTATCTGTCCCATCTTTGTAGCCTTGACAAACATAAGATTTGTGAACCCCGTCTCCCTAGCGTACCTTATCTCGTACTTGACGAGAGTAACATAGAGTGGTATTCCTTCTTCTAAAATCTTTATGTAGCCATAAGGGGAAAATAACTGAGGAGGAAAGGGGGAGAAACAAGGGTGGGACCCCATAAAATATTACGGTGTGAAAATTAGTTTTACACTGAAAAATCTCAATTGCAGTTCAGCAATGCGCTACCACAACTTCAGTATAAGAAAGCGTCTTTCCGTAGTAGAGAGTCCGAAGCAAGACAGTCCAGCCAAATGGCAAATTTAGAGAGAATACAATAGGTTGAATGAACCCCCAAAGGAAAGGAACAGAAAATGGATATACCTCCTTGTGAAAAGAGGTGCACCATTGTGAAACCTGCTCGCATACAGTTAAAAACCACAAATGTA
Organism: Argopecten irradians; assembly: GCF_041381155.1. NCBI lineage: Eukaryota > Metazoa > Mollusca > Bivalvia > Pectinida > Pectinidae > Argopecten > Argopecten irradians. The sequence goes on from NW_027187854.1 coordinate 27,476, forward strand.
TATAATGTCTACTGAGGAGGAGTAGTCAGAGACTGAGTCACCACAACCGCACCCAAGGAAATCCGCCCATCTGAATGGGAGGACAGAGACAGTGAAGGTCAGTGAAAGCAGACTGACCATGTCAAACGGCAGATGATGTCATGGAACAAGGGGACCCATCGAGGAGAAACGACATGATAAGTGAGAAGGGTAATGGCAGAGGTATCTTTGGCCCAAAGCTATATCACTCCTCCCGCGGCATGAGGCAAGAGTAAGAAGGAACACAGTCTGAAAAGTTACAAACATTATGGTGCCCCCTAACACGAGTTCTATGTTCCACTGTGGAGCTAACTACTGAACCATAGGCCTGTCCAGACTGAACCCCCAAATCAAGGCAGACAACGAAACTGAAGATTCTACCTCTGGTCTACCATGGAAAGTACACTGGCAGTATCTTTGCGATAGTCTGCAATACTTCCAGGGACAGGGTGGCGTTCCCCAGTCTACAAGAGAAGGAAACTCGCAATCAGCTGGGCAGAGGCCATGGCCGGATCAATCTGCCTACCGATACACCACTCACAGAAGATCTTTCATTGTAACTGGTAGACGCCAGAAGAGAAAGACCTTATAGATCGGGCGATGCGAGCTGACATATCCAAAGAAAATCCTGTCTGAGAGAGGACTCATGGAAAAACTTCCATGCGTGAAGGTAGTGGATCTCAGGACGTGAATGTAAGGTCTCGGGCCGAGGCTAGCACAGGAGAATAGTTCTAGGTGGTAAAACCAGAGAACATCCACCATAAACGACAAGAGCTCCGGAAACCAGTGTTGTCTCCGACACAGTGGCGCTATCGAAAGGGGAGACAACGATGCTTTCGAAATTTCTGTAGAACCCCGTCCACCAGGTTGATTGACGGGAATGCATAATCATGCATTGAGGGGAATGCATAAGCATGTAATTCCTACCAATTCAGAGATAGTGCGTCCACAGCCCAAGCCATTTGGTTTGGCACAGAGAGACAAAGGAGGCAAAAAGATCTATGTGAGGCATTTTCCAAGCATGACAAATGCCCTCGAAGATTGAAGAATTTAGCTGCCGTTCTGTTAGAACCGGCTAGTGGCGCCTGGAGAGATTATCCGCCAGATCATTCAACCTTCCTGAAGATTATTGTCTAAAATAGTCAACTGCATTTCCTGACAGATGGGAAGAATACGGAAATACGGATAGCGAGGGCACAAAGGACGTGATATCGTATCTCCCTTTCTCTCTATAAACGCGATATCTGTAGAGTTGTCCTTAGTCACATAAACCCCCTTGGATTGCAGAATCTTCTGTTAAGCATGCAGAGCAAACAGAAAAGCCATCATCTCCAGCACGTCGATGTTCTCTGTCAGGGTAAGTCCCAAACCCTTACATAAACGCATCCGTGAACATGGTCATGGTTGGAGCTGGCCTAGACAACGAAACCCCCTGGAGAATATTTTAAATTGCCTTTTAGAGTACACCACCGAGAAACCCCATGCGTTGAGATAACACAAAACACCGAAACCAAGGAATATGGACGTTGGACCAGCCGAGATGAAATTCAGAGGCCTTTTCGAATTTCTCCAAAGGTAGAAGGAAAGAAGAAACGGTTTCTGAAGAAGACAAAGTCCTGGAAGGGTACATCTCGGAGTCTTGAAGGAATGAAGCCGACTTTGAGCAAACGTTTAAGGACCAGACGGGTGTTCCACTCCAAAGAATAGATGTGAACATGTCTTCCCCGTAGTGTAGAAATCCCGTAACAACAAGCGGCTTCTGATGGGACGCCAAGCTCCCAACCTCTTACGGATAAGAAACATTCTGGAATATAAACCGGGTGTATAGTCTACCATAGTTACCTCCTCGACCGCGCCCTTTTAAAGCATGGTCCTTACTTCCTCCTGAATGGCAAGTGCTTTCACCGGATCCATCGATGGATGAAAGATGATAAACCTTGACCCAAAGGGCAGATCTCGTGTGTGATTTCCTTCCAATGACTTTGAAGGGAAGGCGAACAGACGTTCTGCTGCAACAAAATGGTGACGAGGAAGATAGAGATCCTCCTAGGTGGGGAATTGTTACCTAACCCGAAGACTCATCTGCAGGATTAGGAGCAGTATATGAGTCCTCCAGAAGAGACCTTTCGTATGGAACGATCAAGGAGGGGAAAACGAATCAGGAACTGGTTCCGAGTTCCGTTTTACATAAACGGAAATAGATGTTCTTTGGAATTACAAAAAAAATGAAAAAAATTACAAAACACAAGAGAGAACATTTGTAATATGTTCAAATTTTATTTTTAAAATTTTATTTTAAAAAACAAAATTCTTAAACGGAACTCGGAACTGGTTCCGAGTTCCGTTTAGCTTTAAACGGAACTCGGAACTCGGAACCAACTTCAGCCTCCCTTGAAATTTTATGTACTTGGAATAAAACATTTAATTTTAAAATACAACGCGACTAGCGTTTGTATTAATGCTTTTCGGTTTACTATTGATGTGTAGGACTGAGTAGGACTTGCCCTATAATGACATCTAGTGGTGACCTCTTGAACCATTTTATTCATTAACTTCCATTCATAAATTCCCTATTCATTGAATAATATTCATTTGGACCAATCAGTAGTCATAGGAAGACTGCCTTCTGATTTGTAGAATACACAGAGTGTGTATAGAATACACAGAGTGTTATATATAATACACAGCCCATCTAGGTCAGCTGTTGCCTGCTGGTGACTCCTCTGTCCAACTTACATAATCTTTGTTAATGATAATTCAAATTGGACTTACTATCTAAGGCTTATAGACATTAGAGTTTTAAAGTAAACTAATCATATGCCCTTTTTGTGTACATTAAAATATTGTTTTTAAATGAATGTTAAACACAGATCTGAGGTAAAGGCAAAATAACTTATAAGGTTGCCCTCATATGTACATGGTTTTACCAAAATAAGTGTATGTGCAACATAAGAAACAAGAGTATATTAAGGATAAAAACTCCTTTTAAAGAAGACTTATATTTTCTTTGTAATTTTCATGTAGGAACTTTAGTTAAGAAAAATGTCAAACAAAACATATGTATTTTCTGTGATCAGTTGAATGTTCTTGAAATAATTGATATTACAGTCTTTATAATATGGTTTATATATTTTGATTTTGGAAATAAATTCATTTGATTTCATTCTATTTTTCTGTTTCTGCTTCGTTGTATTTGCAGTACTTTGAGTACTTTGATTATATACATTAGATTTTCAAATTTTATTATAATCAGACAAATAGAATATACATGCACATACATTTGGTTCTATAAAATGCCGTGACACCGTACGTATTACACTATATAGAGAAAAATATCTATAGAGCAAAACCTGGGCTATATATAAATCTAAGTCTATACATCACTGCACATTTCGATGAATTCGCTTCATAAATGTATATCTACATACCTGGGTGTATCAAAAGAGGTTTCAATTCCTGTCCGTTAATGAATACAACAAGAACATCATAATGTTTGGAGAATTTATGTCTGAACGGAATGAGTTTTGCTTAAAGAGAGTTTCGTCAACAAGTATCTAACCTTTGTTCCGCCATCTTGCGCCGGTATTAGCCGGTGATTCAAAACCGGCTGATCCGGCGTACGCCGGTCGCGCAACCCTTCCAAAGCCCGGGAAAGATGCTACTGTGCCAATAACTATCGTCCTATTTCATTGACGAGTTGTATTTGTAAAACTCTAGAACGTATGATAAATACTAGATTAGTTTGGTTCCTGGAATCAAACAATATTTTAAGTCCTTTGCAAAGCGGCTTTAGAAACCGCAGGGGAACGGTAGACCACTTAGTTAGACTAGAAACATTTATACGAGAAGCATTTGCCAAGAAAGAACATCTTGTGGCCGTATTCTTTGATCTTGAAAAGGCATATGACACAACTTGGCAATATGGAATCATGAACGATCTCCATGATATCGGTATACGTGGTAATTTGCCAAAATTTATTTCAAATTTCATATCTGACAGGCATTTCAAAGTTCGAACGGGTTCAACTTATTCAGAAACAGAAACACAGGAGATGGGCGTCCCTCAGGGTGGTATCCTGTCCGTCACACTTTTTGGATTAAAAATTAACAGCATAACTAAATGTCTTGGCCAATCTACGGAAGGGTCTCTATTTGTGGGTGATTTCTTGATCTGTTACAGATCAAAAAACGTGCACACTATAGAACGACAACTACAACAATGTTTAGGCAAATTACAAAATTGGGCTGACGAAAATGGCTTCAGATTTTCAAGATCAAAAACTGTCTGCATGCATTTCTGTCAAAAACGAAAACCACACAATGATCCTGACCTCACACTCAATGGAATTAAAATTCCAGTAGTTGAACAAACTAAATTTCTTGGACTAATATTTGATTCGAAACTGTCCTTTGTTCCACATATCAAACATCTGAAGGATAAGTCCTCGAAGGCGCTGAACATTCTACGAGTTCTTTCCCATTCTGATTGGGGTGCAGACCGTGAAATGCTTCTACGTATCTATCGGGCACTTATTAGATCAAAACTTGACTACGGCTCTATTGTCTATGGATCGACTCGCAGCTCCTATCTACAGATGCTTGACTCTATACAGAATCAGGGACTGCGTCTCGCACTTGGAGTTTTTCGAACAACACATGTGAAGAGTTTCCATGTGGAAGCTAATGAGCCATCTCTAGACGATCGACGAAAGAAATTATCCTTACAGTATGCTGCTCAACTGAAATCCAATCCCAAAAACCCCGCATTCGATCTTGTATTTAATCCACAACACCAGGACATATTCAGACAAAATCAAAAGCTCATACCAACATTTGGCATCAAGAATTTCAGAGTTTTTGCAGGAACTAAATATAAATTTTCGACACCATTGACGAGTACACCATATCGGATGTACCACCATGGCTCATTCAAACACCTGATATCAATTTATCTCTACATGAGAGGGCAAAATCCAGTGCTTTACCCGAAGAACACAAATCCTCCTTTCGGGAGTGCATTAGGGCTTTCCCTGATCATGTTAAGATCTACACTGACGGCTCAAAAGATGGTGATAAAGTTGCGGCAGCATGCTGTACATCTAATCACTGTTCCTCTTTCCGACTTCCAGATGTTGCCTCCATTTTCTCTGCGGAATCTTGTGCTATCGGTCTGGCTCTTGACCACATCGAAGAACACCGCATCGAAAAGGCAATCATCTGTTCAGACTCTCTTTCGGTTCTTCAGGCTTTGAAATCAAGATGTCCTAGAAATACTCTAATCCAAAATCTTTTAATCCGAACATTTCAATTATCTTCTAAAACTCAAATTACTTATCTCTGGATTCCCAGTCATGTGGGTATAAAGGGGAATGAACAGGCTGATAAAGCAGCTAAGACTGCTCTTCGCCTAGCACAAACAGATTTGAAACTACCATATACCGACATCAAACCTTCAATTCACTCAGCCATCAAACACCATTGGCAACAAAGGTGGTCTACCGAAACAAACAATAAACTGTTTAAAATTCAACCTACACTTAATCCTAAACTGTCCAGTCGGAGAGACCGCAGAGAGGAAGTTGTTCTCTCTCGGCTCCGAACTGGGCACAAAATATTTTACCCATTCCTATCTATTGAGAGGGGAGGATCCTCCCACATGCCATGCATGTGATTCTCCTCTCACAGTGGAGCATATTTTAGTGCACTGTATTGATTTTAAGCACATACGAGATAAGTACTACGATGTCTCCGACAATTACACTTTGTTTCATGCCGTGAGACATAATCGTATTTTTAATTATCTCAAAGAAATCGGTATTTCAGATAAAATATGAACGTTTTCATCATATCATCGTATCAACTCCACATTTCATCGTTTCATCAACATTTTGCACGAGTTTTCTCGTGTGTGTTTTAGCCAAAACTATTTTATCCCATGCAAACCTTTTTTATCAAATACACGTTTACAATCTGTGTTTTAATCCTTACTTGTTTTTTTACCCTGATCTTTTATCCTGATAATAATGCTTGACTTGCAGTTTGGACCTAAATGACCTTAGTTGTCGATGGGCCGTAAAACTCAAACAAACAAACAAAACAAGCAACCGGCGCACCTTTTCTTTTAATCGAGTGACCAAGCCGCCTCCCCGGGTCACCGGCGGGTGCCCGCTCTTGACGAATCGAGCAGGGGTATAGTTAGGCTGTAGTCGTATACCGAGCACGAGCTAACGTTTCCGATTTGTCAGGTACTTCACCTGGCGATATATGTTACAATAATCACTGACTTGTATACTGAGCACTACAATATTTACTTTATATGTTTACGTGCCAGAAAATTATATATATAGATAGCAATGAAGGCAATTTAATTAAACAATGTTTTAACATGTTTAGTTTCTGAAAAAAGAGATGTCTGAACCATCTCATCAGTACGAAAAGCTCTTCTTATAACTATCCCATAAGCGTCCCAAGAAGAGACTTTTTATAGCCAGCCAATGAGATTGCAGCGGAGGCCTCGCTCATGCATATTAAAGTATGTTTTATATTATTGCAGAAGGTTTGAAAATTGGTAACATAAATTGTAGACGGCTAGACGTCGAGATTTCTTTGATAAAATACGAAAAGATATAGCATAACCTTCCTTGTAGATACACATTGTGATAAGGTAGAAGGTCCCTTTTTAGAGTGTTTTTTTAGTTTGAATTACAAGTTCAAAAATGAAATAAAACATACATTCCATTTACAAAAATGTTCAGTAGGAAACATACTATGCATGTGAATAAACTATTTATTTAAACACACATCTGAAATGTAACTAGTACAGTACCTCAAAATTGTTGAAATTTTGCTGCAAATCCTCAGAATTTGTGAAGTCATATATTGTTTGGAAAGGAACTCAAGTATCTTTTAAAAGTTATTTTCATGCTATGCCTTTGGTTAATATAATATAATGACAAACATCTAAAAATCGACTAGTAAAAGTTTGTTAATAAATGAAAGTGAAATCCAAAATGGCAGTCAATGACTATACTTTTTCCATACAATATATAGGCCCCACAGAGCAAGTACATTTGTATCATTATTAAAAGAAAATTTGCTAGAATTAATTCAACTTAAAACTCTATTTCCTTGTAATTATGTAGTATATTTTGAAAAGAAAGACATTTTTTATTGATATTTTTTTTTATGGAAACAAAAGATGAAATGGCCTTAAAGGTCATTTTAGTTATGTATGCCTAAAAAGATTTTAACTTTTTTGGTAAAGGAGCAATCATGACTCAAAAGAGATGCATATCAAAATCAAATAACCATCACGTATTTATTTAAATTTGTATGAAATCTTATTGCAATTGAATAAATAATGGTCAAAAATTTGGTTTTTATTTTCATATGAAAACTGGTGTACATGTAATAAACTTTACTTCTTGCTTTGGGGAAAGCCTGATATCCTAGATTTAAGAAACTCACTCTTTTGGTTAAAGGGATTTGAAAAAGGAGAGTTGTATCTGTAATGAGTATTAAGTTTGAGTATATCTGGATTTCGAGAAATATACTGTAGACATCTTGGTCAGTTTGACCACTTTTGGTCTGCCTCTGTGGTCCTGTGGCTCAGAAAACAATACAGATTTGTTTCACTATTTTTTTTCTTCAATTTTTGGTTTCATTACAAGGGGATACTACATTTATATATTTTATACTATAATACAGATATATTTTATATATTAAATACAATGTATATAGTATATATGGTGTTGGTTGAAAACTCGTGCCAGGTCCCTGTGATCTCTTACTGATAATTGTAAGAAAATTCACCTTTTCCCTAAGAGAAACAAATAATTCTCAAATCATCCTTCCCTATGTACCTGTTGTATCGGAGTACACCCCCTTGAAGCAAATCTGAGAACCAATCTCAGGGCCATGAAATTCATAATTTTTGTTAAGAATCTAGAGTCCTTCAATCTATGAAGAACAGGCCCCGATTACCCTAGACAAAAGAGCAGGCTTAATTCAGAACTTAAGTTTGACTTTAGTTTGTTTCGAGAAATCAGGACCTGATGGACTACCAAGGATGTGGACTACAGAGGATGTTCGACGACAGACAAGAGATGATTAGGAAACGTTACCTAAGAGTGTCATCAGTTATCAATAAAAAATAAAGCAGATTTTTTCATCAATCTTTACTGGAACGAAGAGATGCACATTTACATACAATGTACCAAACGCTTGAATCTTGTGAAATTTAAAGCAAATTGGCCGTTTGTAGCTAAATAGATGTAAATAAACTTTTGACACAGATGGATATAATGATGAAGGGCTCAATCATTATGTACATGCAATTTTCTAGCAATAATTTAGAAAACAGTAGTGTCAATAATATATACTAATCTATTCATGTAGTTGTTTATCATTCCACAGTATTGCAGACAAAACACAAATACTATTTTTAAGCAATTATGATTGTCGTTACAGTCATATATGTACAATCTGCATGGCTGATATTCATTAAACATCTTCAAGTATCACATTCTGTAAAATCTTTCATTATATATTTGTTTCCAGCTCCACATGGACCTTCTTTGTTAAAACTTGATACACTCTTTTATCCTCTTTTCACTGATGCAATCTAATAACTTCATTTTGTATAGTGCGTTATAGATCCATAGCCAGAGATAACTGCTGTGCTGCTACTGACAAGTACAAATCTGATGAGATCTGCAAAACAACACAAGAAAATATTTAATTGTGAACTTCAAATAATGATGCAAGAGTGAGTGTGACAAAAGTATTCTAGTCAATGTATATATAGCTAAGCATATATACCATTTATTACAATATACATGTACAAAATTATATAAACCCAAATATTATGATCAAGTTATTGTTTCAACTCGAAATGCCTCCATCTCAAAACAGTCAAACCTGGTAAAAGGGACACCTCTATGTAAAGGGTCCCTTTTTATAAAAGACAAACCCATCAGTTCCATTTGGTGAAATATACTATATAGTACTCTGTATAAAGGAGACCTAGCTATCTATCTAAAAAGGGCAATTTTGCTATGACCCATGTTATAAAATATAACTCTGGGTCCTTTTTAGAAGTTGATGTTTATTACAAGTTCCATGATCGTATAGTGTTTTACAATTGTTCCTTTCACTCTCTGTTTCAGTCAGTAATTATAACTCCTTTTCTAGTTCTGGCCTGATCTCTTTTTTAAGTCCCATACTCCAGAACTAGTAGGTACTAAAATCTCAAGTCGCTATGTCAGCTTCATTCTGCGGACTCTATGGTACTTTCTCTGGTACTCTCTCCAGTGGTCTCTCTGCTCTCCTATCCCATGCACCTCTATTCATCCCCAAACTTCTTACGATTCTTAGAAGACCCCAGAACCCGTTTACCTTATTTGGGCCCATGTCCAGTACAAAACCGCTTGACCAGCGTTTTTACTCCTGTTACTTAGTCTAGTCTCTATACTTAGGTAACGGTATCTTATTACAACATATGTGTACTGGTCATTAGCCACGGACATATATTGAAACCCCATTACTCATAATGACCTCGCTCTAAGTGTACTACATCTGTAATGTCTACGCCTCCCCGATGATATATACACTAGTTATCACTCCCTCTTGTAATTATGTATCACTACATGTATATTACATATTTAAGGCCTTTTTGTAATACACCTCCCACACTTTAGGAATATTTGTAGTTATGTTAAATCGACAAATGTTCCCAGACCATTACTTACAAAAAGCTTAATCGTTACTCCAATTACTAATATTCAATCAATACCCAGCTTTTAGTTTGGCTAAACATAGAGTTCCTGAACAACATCCTCTCACCTCTCTTACCAGTTTCATTCATATTATAAAGGATAACGCTTAGAAATCAACACAATAAGCATAACGACTAGAATCGTAACAAGGCGCATAACGCTTATTAATTGCATTAGTTAGCATAGTTCATAACTTCCACGTCTATAAATAAAATATTTGGTTAACACAGTTCATAACTTCATAATATCATGTCTTTAAATAGTATAATCCACAGGAGGTAGTAATCCACGTATGTCAATTAATAATACAAGGTCCACGCGCGATATACACAAAGTTGACATAGTTCACATTAATTAGTAATCCAGGGTTCACAATGAAGCGGGAAGACTTCTATTGTATATAGTCAATAATCCACTGAAGAAAATCACACCACACCGTCAATAAATATAACGTCCACACGAAGAGATTTACATCAAATATTGTCACAAAGTTACGTCAATTAATGAATCTAATCACTGCTTGAAGGCAGTGATCTTACTTTTGTAACAAATTTTGCCACGCAATGTCCGCATTTTGTTGTACGTTATTGTTACAACTTAATAGATAAAGTTAGCACACAAAATATTCAAAAATTACCAGTTACATCATCGATTACACTGTTCATTGTTGATCGACTTGGATCCGATATCAGGTTTAATAAACCACTCATGGGGGATCCTGAAATATTTTCAGTAGACGTAGCGTTAACATTGATGCTAGCCCCACTATCTGTAGGGTCCCGATTACTGGGCGTCCGTGATGGTTCATTTAGTCGTTGGAGTAATTCCAGGGATCGTTGGAATCGAATGGGTTGGAATGTCGGAGGGTCTCTGGTGGGTACTCTAAATCGTAACATGTCCAAATGTTGTCGGGGAGAAGCCGGTGGTGGTCGTCGGACAGGAGGTAAACGGTTTAAGCATGGTCAATTCCCTCCGGTGAAGCGTAGGTGAGGGCGTAGTGGATGTATATGTAGTGGACACTGGTATGGTAGTCAAGGGTCGAAAAAGTGCAACTGCAACACTTAATAATTTTTGATTGTGCTGTCGCTCTTTGGCTCTTTGAGTCGTTTGGCTATTTCCATTAAGGGAATATCATTTTCATAAGCAGATGTGGTACGTTCTTTACGAGTTCTATTATACAATCTACCTACTAATTGATCATTATCCTCACTATGTTCACTGTTACTACTATCAGATTAGGATGGATTTAATACATACAAAAATGTATATCTGCGTCCTTAACGAACGAGCTCTAGTGTTGTTTTGGGCTTGACCTCGAGATATGTCCCATTCATCTAGTTTAGCTAGTCATAGATGTTCTACATGAGCTTTAGTGACTGTCCCAGTAAGTTGGTTTCGAATTTTAAATGGAACAGGTGATGTTTGACCAATAATTCTAAAATAGGGTTTCCATTTACTTTCTAATTTATGTTGCGATGGTGATTACGATAATACACCGGATCACCAATTTCAAATTCTACAGGTTTACTGCGTTTTTCTGCATATTTTTCTTGTTTCCTTTTAGCTTTTTTCATATTTTATGGATCGTTAAAGGCTTTATGCTGTTCTTCCATAGCTATCTTATGAGTTTCTTCACCCATATATTTCCGCCTTGGTTGCAATAGATTATCAAGTGGTAACACTACATCACGGTTATACAGTAATGCTAGGTTTACACTATGTTCCCGGCGGCCACGGCAGCCCGTTTCAGGCCACCGTGGACAAAACATGGTGACCGCGAGACAACGTGAGACAACGCAGAAGGACGTGATAAACAAACGTAAGCGTTCGTGATTACCGTGGATGCCGTGCCAGATTCTTAAACTGTCAAAATGGAATTTGTACAAAATACTCTTGACCAAAAGATAGAACACGACGCTAAAGGTACGTACGCAGAGGACACTGCCAGCAACAAACAAGTAAGGACAGATGCCTCCAAATCGAACACAACTATGGCTATCAGTCAACACGGAACAAATTCGCCAACGAAGGAACCGTCAGTTTGTATGAATAGAGGTAGTTCAGCCGATGAACCGTCGCGCTATAAACCGAGCAACAGTAATAGTGAAAATGGTGTGATCAGACAGGGATAATCAATGTAAAAAAGTTGATAGTGAACACTGCGATGCCCAACAGAATCAGTCTTTTGAGGAGAAAAAGACATCCGCTTACGAGTTTCGCGGCGTGCGTCGTAAAACTAGAAGCAAATGACTCTTAATATCACGCATTACTGCAGATGGCTCAACAGATGAAGTTGAGAATTCAGTGAAGGCATACGCTGCGGAAGGAGGGGTTAAAGTGACTATGATGCGAGTAATAAAGTTTTGGAACACAGACGATCCAACGTATACAGCACGTATAAATGTATCCGAAGATAGTTGGCACTGGATCCTTACTTTTGGCCCGATGGCGTTCTCGTACGCGAATGGGAGGATCGTGTCGACAACCGATATGGAAGCCGCGAAGGTGAATGGTCGAGAAGGAAAAATCGCCGATTTGACAATCAATATTCATGGTGATAAAGTATGTTACATTGGTGTGGTTCTTATTTATCCTCACCGTGAAGCTTCTTACGTGGAACACTCGTGGGGTAATGTATGGAGCCCCATTGCTCGCTGATATTTTGAGAGATACAGACATTGCTGTTATTACCGAGCACTGGTTACTTCCAGAACAGCTCAACTCGATACTATTGACAGTAATTTTGAATCGTTCGGACGCAGCGATTCACGAATTCCTATCGAATTGGAACTGAGGACGCATCCGCGAGGGTTTGGTGGAATTGCGATACTGTGGAACAAATGTTTGAAGGTATCTCCTCTTCTTAATGAAGGAAACGATCGTATTATAAGCGCGTCGATACAACTCGATGACAAATCGTTTGTATATGTGTTTGGTGTTTTGATGCCGTCAACTAGCTTATCGATGGTTTTTATATCGAGAAACTCTTCAGACTTTAAATGATTTATACCAGTTATATAGTGAACAAGGGCAAGTTATAATTCTTGGAGACTTTAATGGACACATATCTGAACGCTTCGGTAAAAAGAATATGCGTGAAACCAACGACAGAGGAGCACTCATTGAAACTTTCATCACTGAGAATTATCTCGTATCGGTCAACTCACAAGAATGGTCGAAAGGCGGCATTGTAACGTACGTTTCATGGGATGGATTGAATAGTTCACTGATTGACCATATCTTAATAGAAGCACAATACATCGACAATGTAACACAATGTGTTATACACGACGATCATTTTCTAAACGCGTCAGATCATCTTCCTGTGTCCTTTGAACACCGATGCGTAATACGAAACAAGCCTCGAAACACTTCGACTACGGCAATACATTGGAGGAAAATATCCTCAGAACAGAAAATCGTTTACACTGAGAAAGTCTCGCAGTCGATCAAAAAGGTTATAAATAATTACGAGAAAAACTGTAATGAGCTTGACAGTTTCGTACAGGACATTGTCTGTGTTATCAATGATGCATCGAAAACGCTGCCAGTTAAGCGATATCGTAAATACTTAAAACCCTACTGGAATTTTGGAAGTGTCAGTCAATATCACAGGAACATGAGACAATTCCGTAGAGCTTGGATAGAGAATGGTCGTCCGCGCGGTATGGAACATACAGTGTACAAAGACTACAATAATTCTAAAAAATATTTTCGTAACGCATTAAAAGAAGCAAGAGAACTTTACGAACAACAGTAGCTCGATAAGCTGCAGGAAGCGGCCGAAATCGATGTCGGCACATTCTACAAGGTCGTGCGTGCACGCAGATGTTCAGATAAAAAAAGGTTCAGGACTAAAAGTTGAAGATAAAATTATTCTCTTAATATAGACTCCGATGAACTGAGGAATGTGTGTGGTGTGAGCATTACAGGCAACTAGCTCTACCATCTGAGGAAAACGATTTTGATGATATTCATAAGATCAGGGTACAAATGGATATTCAGAACATGGTTGTAAATAGCTATGAGAATGAAGATGGCATTTGTGATCGCTCAATAACTTTAAGAGAAGCTGAAGCAGCAAACGAGTGGAAAATGACGTAAAGCATTTCTTAGTTGAGTGTCCATCACTGTACAAAAGCAGGGACAACTTATATGAACAAATTGTAAACTGTATTAGCGTAGAGAAATACGTTAGTTTTGACACATTAGAGCCAGATGAAAAGTGTTCATTCATTCTTGGCGGAAGGACACTTATACAATTAGAAGATATCGAATGGCAGAATATGATGGTTGCTCTAAGCAATGCAGTGGAAGGAATGCTTACGGAGATGAATGTACTCCTCAATGACTGAGTTCTTGTAATTATAATGTAAATACGTCCGTTTTGCAGTTAAATTGAAATATTAAAATGACATGTATGCAATCTCGATTCAGAGGAAATAAAGAATGTCTGTCTGTCTGTCTGTCTGTCATATGGTGAACGCCACAGGACGTAATAAAACGGGATTGACGTAACAAAACGTAACAGTGCGTACGAGGCCGTAACAAAACTTCCAGACGGTCCGTGGTGGAACGGGCAGCAAGCGCGTTCCCCGTAATCTCACGGTGATTTCAAGTTGTGTGACGTCCTGTTGCGTTTCTTCCACGTTTTATGTAGATTGGCTGCACGTTTTGTGCCGTTTTGTCCAGGTTTGTCAAGGTGTTGACGGCAAGCTAAGGTGGATGATAACCGTTTTGATGCGTTCTGTCAAGGCACATCACGGCTTGTAGCGGTTGAAAGCCCGACGTGATACGGCGTGTTACGTCTTATTACGGTCTTACGCTACAAGTAATATATGATGGAGTAGTATTGCCTTGCCTGGTACTATTTGCTACTTCATGGAATTATTTGTACCATTAGATAGGAATTGCCATTATCAAACACATTTAAACCATCAAATTATACCAAAGCTATTGTTACAAAAGGCAGATTAAATGAGAACCATTACAGAAAAAAAATGAAATTGCGTAGAAGCACTTGGCTATAACAATTATATATTTATACCAAACATAGTTAAGATTTTCTTCTGTTTTAACACATTTTGTAATTAAAACGTGTTTGAAATGACATTTTCGGCAATGAATATTGTTACATTTGCTCTTTAAAAGTCCAGCATCAGACTTTAATCCCTAGTAAGCCCTGACGGACCGTGAAAAAACGTATCTGAGTTTGATCAAAACTTGTAAAACGTAGCAGACCTCATCAGATCGTAACAGGCCTAGAGAGAACGTAGTGGTATCCTTAATAGACCGTTCTGAAACCGTAGTGTACCTTTAACCTCCAGAAACAGCACTTTCCACTATATCCACGGTCCACCAAGTAATCCGTAAAATACCGTGACAAAACTTTACAAGACGTAGCTCAACTTGAATACAGAGACAAAAATAGCCAAAATTCCACGGCGCACCACGTTTCGGGCAAACGGGGCTACCGTGGTCGCCGGGAAGATAGTGCAAACCTAGCATAAGAAGAATGGCGAAAATTTAGATGATTCACTAATATTACATCTAATAGCAGCTAATGTTTGATTTAAATAAACATCCCAGGCGGAGGTGTCATTATTTATTTTCTTTGCGAATACTTCATGCATAGTTCTCTGAAATCTTTCAACCCTAGCATTACTTTTGGGATGATAGAAAGAGGTTGTTATATGTTTAATATTTAAATGTTCACATGTTTCCCTTACCATTCGATTGACAAATTCTGTACCATTATCAGTTACAATAGATGATGGAGTACCAAACCTTGGAATGATGTCATCTATTAACACATGTACTATATTTTGTGCACTTTTATCGGGTAATGGTATAGCCTCAGACCAACCGCTGTACCAATCAACAATAGTGAGAAGATATTTATTTCCCGATAAAGATTTTGGATATAGGCCAGAAATATCCATACTTATTTTTTCAAACGCATAATTTGGTATATCTGTTTCCTGGATAGGTGCTCTACGCTTTTGTAAACTCTGTTGTTGACATGTAACACAGGTTGAGACGTATTCATATAATTCATTATATAATTGTGGCCAAAAGTATTTCTGACGAATATCAATACCCATGTGTCAATAACCATCATGATATTGTTTTTATAACCTCACTTCTTAGCTGTAACGGAACATACAGACGTGGCTTAACGTCTTCGTCAGCATTTTGCTGATAACAAAGGACATTATCTATTAACATAAACCTAGTTTGATCCCGAGTGATGGCTTTATTGTTCTTAATTTGGTCAATCAATTTAGAGAGTTCAACATCTAATGATTATCCTTCATATCCATATTAGGTAAGTTTGGTAGTTCCTTTTCACTATGTTCCTTGATCACTTTCACTACTCCTTATTGGTTGGAAGTCAAATTTATTTGAATTGAAAACAGCAATTTCATAAGGTCTACCTGAAACATCTGGGAGAGCATCTTCATCACCTGTTTGGTCTACATTATCATTATCAAGTATTTTCAGTACCCGGTATATATTCAATTTTACAACGATAGCCTCAGATATTTAATACCCATAATTGAATTTTACGATTTTGCATTACAGTAACAACACTCTAGTCACTCAAAACACAAAATAATGAGTTTTTAAAGATACATGTATATAAATGAATGCAAGGTTTTCTTTTGTTTATTCCATTTATATATTTTAGCTGTCAGTATTATTCTGATTTTAATTATGTGACTCTATTTTAGGGAAATGTAGAAATGAAAAACAACATTATGCAGTCTTTACAAAAGTGAAATTGACAGTACTATATTTCATGGGAATATTTTTCAAGTTCAATAATGAAAGATAATATGCATGTACAGCAAGCCAAGTTTACATCATTTTCAATCGCGCAAGTGATTATGGACTTACAACTTTTCACTGTGTTCCAGAGGTTTGTATCCTGTTCTGTGAATCACGTTACGTCACCTTTACCATTGATATCAATTGATAATACCATTTTCATGTTCTATTGTATTTACTTTCAAGCATCATAACGTACAAAAACGACAACAATATCAACAAGATAACACATCTATGTCGTCAGATACAATAAAGAGGAAATAGGTGTAAAACTTCAGAGGACATCAGATCAACTAATCATACTAAATCCGACTTTCTGATAGACCAATTGTTTTTCATACTTCTTCGAATGCCAACTGGAAAATTCAACATGAAGCGCGGGAATTTGCCTCTATCCAGTTGCCATACATATTATATTGGCTATGAATGCCAACTGAAAGACATTCAATGCTTAAAAAGGAAAATCAACGGATTTATTTTATCAAGCAGTCTGAAAAAAATAATTATAAGCATTGATGTCACTATGTTTAACTTCATCGGGGTATGAAAATAATGTTGTTTCCAAACTGTGTGAATCCGCGTAGCAAACGGATTCACACAGTTTGTAAACAAAATTTTAAGTT
Source organism: Argopecten irradians (assembly GCF_041381155.1). Classification (NCBI taxonomy): domain Eukaryota; kingdom Metazoa; phylum Mollusca; class Bivalvia; order Pectinida; family Pectinidae; genus Argopecten; species Argopecten irradians. Next base: position 44,724 of record NW_027187854.1, read on the forward strand.
AAAGTTAAAGCTTTGAACGTCTTTCAGATGACATTCATAGCCAATGCATGTATTAGGAAACAATTTTTTTATACTTATCAAGTAGTATGGCATTTGTAGTGATCGAAAATTATGCAGTCTTGCAATCAGCTGACTAATGATGTTTACATGTAAGTTAACCTTACATTCAGTTTTGATTCTACGTTCATAGATATACAAAATTTGACTCTTTGAACCCTTGACCTACACTTCTTGTTTAATTGTGAACCGCTTCTCTTAGCAGCCATTTTGTATTTGGTTCGTCCATGCAAAAGACACACATCAGATCAAGATGACATGGGAAATCATCCTTCCACGTTTAAGAGCAATTGTCAACTTCTTCATATCATAATTGTAAATTTATATATATCTATACATATATGAAAAAAATTGCCTTCCAGAGCGCTTTCGCAGGTACCGCTGCTCTTCAGAGAATGTTTATTGATATAACGGATAGACTGACAGCCGGACGGGCAGACGTGGCTTAAAGAAATATTAAAACACCAAATGCAAAATGCGTAATTCTTTTTTTTATATATTAATACAGGGTTACCTGATGGACCACCTGTTATCTCTGGGTATACAAGCTCCTCCATCCTCTATATAAATGACACACTGTCACTCAGTTGTCGACAGACGGGAGGGAACCCTCTGTCTACCCTGACCTGGACTGGAGTATGTGGGGGAATCTCCGCCACAGATGGCAGCACTGGGACAGAGTCAGTATCTACCATCATCATCATTGTCACCAAGAGTTACAACCAGGGGACGTGTGGCTGTGTGTCTACTCATCCTCAACCTCAGGGACAGAACAGGTCACAGGTCACATTTACTGTACACTGTAAGTATACCTACCTCAAACACAGGTCACATTTACTGTACACTGAAAGTATACCTACCTCAGACACGGGTCCCATTTACTGTACACTGTAAGTATACCTTCCTCAGAAATAGGTCACATTTACTGTACACTGTAAGTAAATCTACCTAAGACACAGGTCACATTTACTGTACACTGTAAGTATACCTACCTCAGACACAGATTATATTTACAGTACATTGTAAGTATACCTACCTCACACACAGGTCACATTAACTGTACACTGTAAGTATACCTACCTCAGACACAGGTCACATTTACTGTACATGATAGGTTTACCTACCTCAGATACAGGTCACATTTACTGTACACTGTAAGTATACCTATCTCAGACACAGGTCACATTTAATGTACACACTGTAAGTATACCTACCTCGGACACAAGTCACATCTACTGTACACTGCAAGTATATCTACTCTCAGACACACCGGTCACAAATTTACTGTACAGTGTAAGTTATATACCAACCTAAGACATAGGTCACATTTACTGTACACTGTAAGTATATCTACCTCAGACAAAGGTCACATTTACTGTACACTGTAAGTATAACCTACCTTCAGACACATGTAACATCTACTGTAACAGTGTAAGTATATACCTACCTCATAACACAGGTCACATTTACTGTACACTGTAAGTATACCTACCTCAGACACAAGTACCGCATTTACTGTACTTTTTAAGTATATATACCTACCTCAGACACAGATCATATATACAGTACACTGGAAGTATACCTAACTCAAGACATTGGTCACATTTACTGTACTTTGTAAGTATACACCTACCTCAGACACAGATCATATTTACAGTACACTGTAAGTATACCTACCTCAGACACAGGTCACATTTACTGTACACTGTAAGTATATCTACCTCAAACACAGGTCACATTTACTGTACACTGTAAGTATATACCTACCTCAGACACAGGTCACATTTTGCTGCACACTGTAAGTATATCTACCTCAGACACAGGTTACATTTACTGTACACTGTAAGTCTACCTTCCTCAGACACAGGTCATCATTACTGTGCAATGTAAGTATACTTACCTCACACACAGGCCACATTTACTGTACACGGTAAGTATACCTACATCAGACACAGGTCACACTTACTGTATATGTAAATGTTTTAATCAAACGGCAGGTATAACGTTCAACAAGCGGAACTATATAATCGGTCACTTTGACTACCATACACAGGCATGTCTTCATGTCAATTTCAGGTAAAAGAATTGTCAAGTGAAATTGACCTGACGATTACTTTTGAAGTTACTTAAGGTTATAAACAACATCGGAAAAAAAATCTGCGATCATGCAAAAGCAGACAAAACCTTGACCTGAAATTGACCTGAAATTCATATGAAATTTACCTGAACTTAACATGAAGAAATTTTCAGCTGAAATTGACCTAAAATTCATATGAAGATTTTGATCTGAATTTACATAAAGTATTCTCAATTTCAGGTGAATTTCAGGTAAAAATATTGAACAGTGTTTTGGTTGCGTTATGTTGGTATGAATGCACTTGGATCTAGATGTACCTGGCGTAACAATGTTCAATCCAAATTTTAGCCATATGCGTTTACTAACACTCATCATATTTTAAATGCTGATTGTTTTCCACAAAAAACGTCTTAAATAAAATGAGTTAATTTAAAAAAATAGTTCAATGTTTTAAAATGATAGTGTATCGATACAAACATTCATTAACACAGATGCCCCGACTAAAGACCCTGTACTGACCGGGTACACAGAAGGTCAGATTCTGTATGAAGGATCCGCCGACCTGTTACTCACCTGCACACAGGAGGGAGGTAACCCATTATCTACTATCACGTGGGACTGTGAGGGACAGACAGGGACACCTGGGACCGGAAGTAGTACAGAAGTGACGTCAAATGTGCAGGTACCAAGTGACAGAAATATCAACCGAAAGTCGTGTACTTGTACCTCCAGAAGTCCGGATACAAACATCACATTTCAGAAATCTACAACTGTGGTGTTTACCATTTACTGTGAGTAACCTTTATGACATTTCCTTTTAACATTTTTGAAATAAGGAAAATCATATAAAAATCCTCTGTTTCTATGGTAAATGCCATCAATAGATCTTAGATGTGATCCATAGAGGGAATTACGATCAAAAGTTCGACCACTTTGTGAACCTTTACATTTCATAAAGATTTAATAACGTTACAGATGATATATAAATATTTTAGATTCACCGTTATCGACACAGCTACCCAGTATCTCTGGATACACTTCCGGTGAGGTTCTATACGAAGAAGACCCTGTCAGATCTATACAGTGTCACCAAGCTGGTGGGTTCCCGCTGGCGACCCTCACCTGGGATTGTTTTGGTCTTAGTGGAAACGACATGTCCACACAGTCTGCATCAGTTTCCACGATACAGTTATCAACCAACCGTGACTACAATGACAGGAACTGTACGTGTACAGCGTCCCATCCTGATATCAACGTCATCTACCGGAGATCTGATTACGTCACAGTTACCGTCCACTGTAAGTAAAGAAAAGATTTCGATGGAACCATGTCGTATGCCTATGAAAACCTTTCATGGATGATAATTCGGTTCAGATTCGAAAAGTAGTTTTCAATTTTTTTCTTTATCTATGGCATAATTTTGAATACGCTTTATATAGAGATGTATGACGAGCCAATTCGGAGTACAACAAATAATTCATACACTTGAGGGCAACAACTTTAAGCTAGGATAAAATTGATCTTGAATGAAATCAAATCATTAGAAAGAACATAAAAGACATGTTCTAGCACTTTGCACTTTCTAGCCAAGGACATCAATTATGCAGCTAAAACCACATATGTTACAAATAAAAGCCATATGTTAAAGCGCAGAGAGAAAATAAAATATTAATGAATGAACTTGTATGCGAATATATCGAAAATAACTTTTGTCTTTAAGAATAATAGTCTTAAATGTATATTCACTTGAGTGTTTCCTCTTGGGACGTTATTTGCTTTGTTTGATTTTGACATCGACAATGTTTTATACAATATTTTATTATTTTATACCTAATATTCACTATCATAGAATATGGCTCTTCTTGGTACAGGAAGGATGTCATTCTAATTTGTCTATCCGGCGTTGTATTGTTCAGTGGTGTAAAACTAAATAGCTTAAAATAGTTCAACAATACCACTCAGATACGTATATCTGTAAGCCCAAAATGTAACCTAAGCAGACATGCAGTGCATTCTTTTCTCATTGGTCCTAATTTCGATGTGAATACAGATTAAAAAGAATGGATGGTTATGACATATTGATATACTAATTTAAAGTCAAATAAACCTACCAATATGCACTTTAAACTTTGACCTGTTACACCTACCATTGTGCCTATGAACCAATTTAACAAAAGCCATGTGTCTTTTGTAGTACTATAAATGTATGACAGAGAACCTGAAAGATAAAAAACCATTCAAACACACCCATGGGCCTGTGCTAGTGATTCTAACATGTTCTCAAAAGTATACACTTCTACAAATTTTGACTGAACACACGTATCTAAAAACTTTAAAATAATTTTTTATAAGGTCTTGACACAAAACAAAAATGGCCGAAATTGGAGGCCAAAGTGGTGCCTAAGTGGTGCACTTCCGGTTCTTGTACACTTTTGCAATAATTTGGGCTATAGTGACAACAAATTTGATGGAAATTTAAGAAAAATCCTGCACATTTTGGTATTTGCAAACTAAACCATAATAAGTTACTATAGTGTTAATTTTGGAGATAACAGAAACAGGCAAGTTTTCCATTTTCTAGATCAAATCTTGCGTAATTTTACAAATATCAATATCCGATATGGCACTATGCGATACGTTCATAAAAAACGAAATATTCAACTTCAAGAATAGATGCATCGTTGCGTTATTTAGTTCAAGCTAGGAAAATTGAAGACTGTAATGTATGGAAAATTATGTTATACCCATAACCTTTATATTTAAGCTTCATCGAGTATGAAAGGAATTTTGTTCGGAAACTGTGTGAATCCGCGTAGCAGATTCTCACAAAAGTTTGCAAACAAAATATATTTCATAACCCGATGAAATTGAAAAAAATAGGGACTTCAATGCTTATTGATAATTTTCCAGGCTACTATATAAAAGGAAATACGTTTATACATACGATTCGATTGGTTTTTCCAATGGATTATTTTTTTGTCCAAATCAAAACGCAACCTCAATTTTTCTATTGTGATGTCATGATAACGTTGGGTTTCCGCGCCATTCTCAGAATTTTATTTTCATCGTAGAATGAAAAAAAATGAATAGGCTAGAAACAATATCACTAATGAATAGGTTTGTTCATAAAAAAATGTTATGTGCATAATACAGGATAAAATTATATTAGTCTTATTGTTAAATAAATGGTTGATGAAATATTTAAATGGTACTATTTTCTACTGATTATAAATCAAACTTCACCATTAGAAAGTAAACTATCTATACAAAGATTTCCATTTACAAAGTACATGGGAACTAATGGATATTTAACTTTGCATTAGGAGATTAGTTAATATCAATGTCAAGAACAACATACTGAAATGAAACAGTTAGTTGTATGGTAATCAATATACACTTTAGCATTTTTTGTTTTGAATTTATCGAAGACGAAAGTGGCCAGTAGAATTGCATGATGGAAACTCTATGTTCATATGATAACTAGTAAGTTCATTCCATGGTACCATTACAAATTTTAATGATTACAATTATCTAATAATAGAATTGTATGTTTTGTAGTCAATATGCATTTATACTGTTCATGTACAATGTAGCAAAATAGTGATAATGGTATATTATTTTATAATTTTTTTATCAGAAAGGTGTTTTAATAACCGATGCAGATGGATAAATAAAATGATTACCATTTCTAGCATATATTTTAGAAGAAATATATCATTCGAAAATGAAGATATATAACTGTGTGAAGTTAAATAGTTATCTATAACATTGGAAACCCACTACGCTCTTAGACTAATTACGTGGTTAACTGATAATGTCTGACATTGTGACAATTCAAAAATCTGTCATCAATAACAAAACAAGCATAGCCATTGTGCTAAGACATTTTCTTTATAATGGGGTGACATTACCAACTTAATGGTGGTTTATAAAATCAAATATTTTAGTCCATAACTTGCTTTGATTAATTTTAAACTAGAATATTGTGTTTTTAATATTATGCATTATTGCATTTTTAAACATATTAATTTTTCAAAGTAAAATATACTGTCAAATTAAAATTGCTGAGTGAATTTGCGACCCGAAATTTGTCCTGTTCTTGCTACAAATTTTGCTAAATATCTTTTCATTAAGCATGATAAGAGGATATTCAGTACAATATACAGTAAAAATATTATCAAAATCCCGGTCGCTAATTCACTCAGCAGGTTTACTTTGACAGGATATTTTACTTGGTAAATATGTTGTTTTAAAAGCTATTTGTTATTCTTTAGGTCATCTATGGTCAATTTTAAATTTTAAGTCACCTTCCAAAAATTTCAATTTTCGTTTATTCATTTTTTGAAAAAAAATCTGCTAAAAGATTATACGTATTGAATTATCTATAACAATGATGTAAAATTATGGACGCAATCTATACACACTTAAGCATGTCGAAAATTTGATTTTGTTTGCATGCAAAATTAGATATGAGTCATAAGAAAATACCATCATAAATCGATATAAAACAAAGTATATTAAAAGAAATTATTACTGCACCAACTCTTTTAACACTGCAAGCATTAAAACAAATCGGATCATGGGCAGATTTTTACCCCACCTTTAAGCAGAAATAAATCTGAGACTGAATGTAAAAATCTTGTGCTTCTACAAACAGACCCTCCGAGTTCCCCCACTGTAAGTCAGACACCGACACATCCCTGGTTGGAGGGAGAGAGCGGGACACTGAACTGTAGTTACACTGAGGGTTTCCCAGCTCTGACCAGGGTTGAATGGTTCCGTAATGGCCGCCTCCAGACTGGACAGTCATCGCCATCTATCACTCTCACATCTCTCACCAAGGACTACAACCAAGCCGGCTATGGCTGTCGTGTGAAGAATGACTTCACCGACGTCAAACTTACTAACCTGACGTCATCAGTTATTTACCTCAATGTGGAATGTAAGTATAGTTTAAACACTTTTTTGAACATAATGTACATGAATTAAACTTTTTAGGATCACCTGACCATAAGTAATGGCGACCTATTGCATAGTCTTTTGTCTGTCATCGTGCGTCGTCCGGTAACATTTCCTTGTGAACACGATAACTTAAATAAGGTAAAAATGAACCGATATTAATGGAAATTTGTATGTAGAATAACATTGAAAAGATCTCGGCGGAGTTCGGAAATTTTCCTGATTCGACTGTAACTTAAGGAAGGGTTGCCGTTGGTAATAACAATTATGATCGGACCTAGTGAACACAATAACTTGAGTAAATATGCACCGCGCGTAATAAAACTTTGTATGTAGACTAATATTGGAATGATTTCGGATGATATTGAACATCGGTTTGAGTTGACAATGACCTAATGAGTTATTGCCTTTTCAGTGATAATTATTATTGGACATTGTGAACACAATAACTTGAGTAAATATGCACCGCGCGTAATAAAACTTTGTATGTAGACTAACATTGAAAACAACTCGGACGAGGTCGAAAATCAGCTTGATTCCACTAATACTGTAATTTACAGAGTTATTTCCCTTTACACTTATAATTATTATTGGGCCTTGTCAACACAATAACTTTAGTAAATATGCACCCGGGCTTAATGAAATTTTATGTAGACAAACAATGGAATGAATTCGAACGAGTTTGCTCCATTCCTTTGCATTAATACGTATTATTGGACCTTGTGAATACGATAATTTGAGTAAATAAGCACCGAGATTAATGACGCTTTGGAGTTAGACTAAAACTGGAAAGATATCGGCCAAGTGTGAATATCGGCGTTGTTCGACTGTAACTTACGGAGTAATTATTATTGGATCTTCGTTGTGAACATGATAACTTGTGTAAATATTCACCAAAATTAGCAAAACATTGTACGCAGACTAACATAAGAAAAACAAGTATGAAAAATGTTCTTATTCCACCGTAAATTTATTTCTCCTTGCAATTATAATTAATATTGGAATTTGTAAACACGATCCTATCAGTAAATATTCACTGAACTTGCTGACATTTTGTTTGCAGACAAAAATACGAAAGATCCTTTGCCAGTTTGAAAATGGCTTGATACGATTATAAATTATTTCCTTTTGCAATAATAATTATTCTTGGAACTCAAAATACATGATACATCAATACTTTCAGTGTATTTTGATGTTCTTGATTACTATATGTAATTTATATAATTATATGGATCTCTTGAAATTATAACATCGGGTTTTTATTAGATGGTGATTATCAGGCAAATGTCGATTTACTGACTATTTATAAACTTGGTGAAACTAGCCGCAATATACAGCTAGGCTAAAGAGAACTTCTCTTTAGCTCGATATATCGGGTTGAGCGTCAGCCTAGTGATCCCTGGCAGAGGCAATGATTATGTTTATATCAAACCATGCGCTCTTTTACCATTGTATAGAGATAATGACGTGCCATGATTAATGTTCGATTTATAAAAAATTCCAACATTTTGGCTGATGTTTTTGCCACATGATTATTTATTGGGTGACATCAGGCTAAATAGAGGAAATAAAGTTAAACCCTTTGCTTCTAATCACAGTTCACGTTTATATCCCATTAGTAAAGGTATACGAAATAATGGACGTTTCTCAAACAAATGATGTTTTCATTATTAGAAATTTGATACAAGATGTGAATCACCAACCAACCAATTTCGATCATCATTATTGATTTTCAGTATTACTACTCACACTAATTATCTATTAATACAGTTAGACCACTGGTGACCTTGACCCCTACAACCCTAACAGTAGTAGAAGGTCAGACAGCCGAAGTAACCTGTGATACAGAAGGAAATCCTACCCCCAGAGTGGAGTGGTTACGTGGAGGGGCATCTGTACAGACAGGACAAGGGACCTCTCTGACCTTGACCCTGGGTGACGTAGATAGGTCAGAGACAGACAACTACACCTGTCGGGCTGAGGGTGTATCGTCTGTACAAGGGAGGCAACTCATCACACAGAGAATAACACCAAATTGTTGTCCAATGTAAGGTCATCATTTATATTGTTTTCAAAAATGCTTAAAAACGGGCTGAAAGACAAATAATTAATACTTTAAGCATACGTTTTTCGATGTTTCCTTTTTTGTTTTAGCTATAAATGTTGACTAAGGTCTTACCGTAATTTAGTAACTTAAATACATGTATAAAAAAATCAACGTTAAGCACACGTTTCTAAGTCGTATATTTACGAAATGCAGCAATTATAACCCGATGCTGTTTGTTTATGGTAAATGGGTCTGTGTCAAAAATAATACTGTGTCTGATAATTAACCGTGTTTCGGGGAAGAAATCGAAGAAAAAAGTAAACGTATATCCGTTTGTCAGAACAAACAATAAAATAAAAATGAAAAAAGAAAAAACATCTGTAAAATGTTACTTTTGTAGTCAGAAACTAGGCTGGTTATACAGTAAAGAATATAAACAACGGTTTTTTAATTTAAAATATCGCACAGTGTCCATATATAGAAAATTGACTTGTGAACATTATTCAATTTGGCAAACTATCATAATTGTAAAAATTGTAATATCATTATTGTAAAATTGTAATATCATAATTGTAAAATTGTAATAAAAAACGTCACGGAGAAAAAAAAATTCATAGATGCATACTTCATTGGTCCCAGGTATAGTTACAATATAGCTTAACAACCCCTGGGACCATAGACCGTATTTGCTGCGGTATCATGAATAATTAATTACTCAAGTGCTGCCAATTCGATTGGATCGATCCGCCCAAATTTCGTGTCTAAAAACATACTTCGGATATAGTTTGATAAACGTTGTTTATATATTGCATATACACTTTGTTTATATATTGCAAGGACGCAGATGATATACAACATGTATACAAACTATGTACGCCCTTGATATTTTGAAATAAACTTAAGGTTCAAGGTCCCTTCTTGGTTCCCCATACAGTACAAGCATATGTATAACTCTAAATTATGATTTAATACTTTCAATTTTGTTAATTGTTTTATAACGTTTGTTTATTATACATGTTTATAATAAACAAACTTTATTTAATTTAAACCGATTGCATAACAAAGTGTGCAGAATACTTTCGATGAATCGGATACAATCGCGCGAGTGGCCTTATTGTAGAAGGCAACCGGAGTGCTCGGAGAAAACCCACGTGATTGGGCGAGTGATCCCTACTTTTTTCACATAAGATGTTTGATGCATTATCCTTGTTCCTCAGTTCAAATGTTAGTCGATCGCCTGCTACAGCACTATCCTGTCTTTATGCACGTGAAGACTTACTTACGCGTGTCATGCTTGATTGCCTGTAGGGGTCAAGCATCTGCATATCCAAACCGATATCGTATAGTTTTTCGTTTTTGTTTTTGTTTTCATTTCCACAATGGGCGAGTTCACGTGAAGCCCTAGGCTGCCTTTGACTGGCAACTCTTGGGTCGACAGAATTATTACTCGAGCAGTCGAACGCGCAGGGTTCTTACTCGAGTATGCTATACATATATATTTTATACGGAAGGTTAAGGTCGTTTTCAGAACCCTCGTATTTGGGAATTTGTTCAGAGTCAAAATGGAGGAACGAGGCTGGCCGTTTTCATTTATCCGGAATAACCGGTTCGGCCGTTTGTTAAAGTTTTTTTATTTCAAGTAAGAATCATCGCTAACCTGCAGTTTTTGACACAAGCTTATGAGGGCTTTGTCATGTCTCGTTTGAAATAATATAAAATCATCAGATTCGTTTTAATTCACAGCCAGTCAAACTGTCTAAACGAAAACGGCCTTACTCGGAGTAAATCATTCGACTGATAGAGATTTTGACATTTCTATAAATAACCTCACTCATACTCGAGAGTTGCCAGTCAAATGCAGCCGTAGAATTAACACGAGTAGCGCGTGTTTCAACAGATCGGCGATAGTTTGAACTCGAGTTACATAATTTGAACTTTGAATTCTACCCGTGTCTAACCCAGCTCAGATCGCATGCGTTTTTAAAAAATAATATAACCTACCCCTACTATATGAACAAGGTGATACACTCCGATAGATCAAATGTGGAATGGAAGTTGACTTATCGAGAGAGCAGTTTTACAGGAAGTAATCTGATTGGTCAATTAACTCAATTATTCAATCAGATTGCTCCTTGCGAAGCTGCTGACGTTAAAGATCAACTACGATTCCGTTCCACAGTTGATGCATCGTCCGCTACTTCCAGAGCTTCGTGTCATGTTTCATATTAAAAAACCGTAACTTCGCTACAAAAACCTGGCATATATTACAAAAAAGGATTCTTAATTAAGGTACATTGATAAGGCGAGCGGACATTCAGTATTTTCGTCAAATTTGGTCTAATTTCAAAGTAAATAAGAGCGTACCACTGACTTTGGTTGATGGAGTGTCTCATCTAGTTCATATAATAAGGATAGGCTATTATATTTTCCAAAACCAGAAGCAGACGCCTGTGCCCAGATCCAGGGTGCGTAGATTTTCTCTCGGCAGTAACCTAGTTAATGCGTTTTATTCACGACTCTCGAACTATAAATAGAATTATACGTCGCTCAATTCTCAACCAGCGAGTTTGACGTACACTCGGCCAATGGTGTCGGTAACCTCATTACTTTTATGTTAAAACAAAAAAAAAATTAAAATAAACTGATACTTAAGCATTCAACCAATTTATTGCAGATCCGCCGAATATTACTGTATCAGTACCCCAGACCGTGTGGGAGGGCCATGCTAATGTCAGCTTGAGGTGTCAAACCGTGGGAGAGCCCAACGTGCTGACCAGCTTATCCTGGACTCAGACCATTGGGAAAACCGTCATTGGTAACGAATTCGGAGCAAACAAGGACACACTTATCTTAACTGAAGTTACATTTGACGACACAGGAACATATACGTGCAGTGCCAGCAATGATGTACCAAACAGACAGGGAAACACGGTGCAATCAAACAGTGCATTGTTTAACGTGAAAGGTAAATGCAAAAGAGAAACATAAATCCATGTTTTTAATATCAATGATTTCAAATTAATATATATTTAGAATACCCAAACTTTTTATTATTGTAAAGTTATGTGTTGTACATTGCAATGAAACTGTAATTATAGCTTTTGCCAGCTATTTAATTAGAAAATCATATGAATGATATAGCTAGATCATGTTATAAAGCTTGTTTTTTTTTATCATAGCAAGTTTTGTATATGTAGATCATTCAAATACTATCTTAATGTGTTCATATGATATATTTTTATACATCATGTTTTGTAATGGTGATTAGCTGAAACACATTAACTGGCATGGAAATAGAATGCGGTATTCTGTCACGTGATGTACTAACAATGTTTATTTACCTTTAGATATAATATTTCACCTTCACGTAAATAAACTTCATATCACACTGCCAGCGAGTTTGTTCATAAATGCATGAAATAACATTTAGTTTTTAAACTTACTTCTGCATTTGTTTTCAATTGTCATTTTTTTCTAATATTAGTGTCTCCTAAATTCAACACCAGTGGCCAGAATTATATCTTCTACAGAAGACTTCACGAACCAGTGAATATAAACGATTCCGTTCTACAGCAATCCCCCTGTATCCTCTAAAGATGACATAGAATGGACAATAACAACCCAAGCCGCACCGATAAATGCTACATTTAATCTCAACAATCATTCGTCAATCGATTTGACCATTAAAGGGACGACAGTAGTTTTTTTCTGGACAGGCTGTGGTTATGTTTCTTGATAACTTTGATCAGTCCCTTGCGGGAGACCACAACATTACCGTGTACAATGATAGGAGTCGCCGACCTTCAATAACAACATTTTCCCTCAATCCATCAGGTAAGTTCTTATGTCTTGGTTTTATGTTTTGATATGTTGCGATATCAAGCGTTGTATTCTTTGTGGTTCTGTAAGTGAATATAACAGTCTTGTTTATTAAATTTATTCTGAATTTGCAGGTCCACCAGACAAGTCTTATGATTTTAAAGCTATTGGTGCAACATCAACAAGCATCACAGTGCAATGGACAAAGGGTTTCAATGGAGGCCACACTCAGACGTTTGTTGTTCTGTTTGGGACTGAAGCAAATGGCTTGCATCAAAATATATCGATCAGGGAAGAACATTACTTAACATATACCTACGAAATAATGAATCTCATACCCAATACCAGATATGAACTAAACATGTATTCATATAATGAAGAAGGCAACAGTTCCTTTTATTCGCAGAACATTGTAAAGAGAACAATGGAAGGTAAGAACACCAAAAAACTGCGTTCATATGTAACTGTTTATGCCTCAGTGAATCCAGTAGTCTGATTAGTAATAGCAGAAAGAAAGACTAGATTCAGCACATATTCCATCTTTTATTATTTGTATGGATCTGAGATATGAGATATAAAGCGAAATCAAACATGACACTAATTATTAATTTGCTATATTTGCTTACAACACGTAGTTGGCAAAGACTCTTTAGATAAAAACTATGCATTGTACTGTGTAAAAGTTAACGGTCCCCGCATCAATTCGTAAACCTCCATAATATTATACATTATGTATATTTTAAAAAAATAATTTAGTTTAAAAATGCTGTTAATTTAACAATATAAAAGTAACAGTTATTTTTGTTGCTTAGTGTTAAATGTAACATATAAGTTAAAGCTAAAATATATTCGTAATTAATCATCTGGTATATCTCGACAACACATTTGATATAATTCATTACATCTTTAAGATCGATTTAAGATAATTGTATGTTTTGCTGATTTTACTTGAAATACACAATAATCAATGACACAGAAAAAACACCATTTGTATGTAAAAATACTAAAGAAAACGTATCTTGTTTCAAACTCATTTGCTACTATAAAGATTATAAAATATATTTTTTAAAAAGCGGGTTTGAATTAAATTATAACATAAAAATCGTCAAAATCTTGGATTAAGAGGTGTTGTCCCAGGACCGCGTGTTCATGCTTCCTTTTTTTAACAAACATTAAAGGGGCTATTACTTTAGATTTCACCGTTAAAAAACATAATTATTACATATCCTCAAATTTACACTTTATCGGAATCACAAAATTTAAAAGTACCGACAAGTGATATATTTAATGCTTAAAGTCGGTAAAATGGCGAAGATATCACACGTGTACAGGAAAATCATGCGCGCTAGCTCTTCTGTCGTAAAGAGGTCACTAAGTAAAACAAACACACATATCTGCTATAAACCACTCTTGTATTATGTGTCGAAATAATAACAAAGTATATACATCGATGTATGTGTTATCAAAGGTGTTTCATTTAAATATTTTTTTCGTTATAAAGTATCAATTGTGAATGATGATATTGTCTTGCTCTTCTAAGCGAGATACTCGATTGTCACCACACAATACACACAGACACAACACAGTAGGGTTCTTTAGGGATACTTTATTGAAGTACAGGTTTGTTATTTAAACTGCAGAAGCGTTGAGCTATATATTGTGTCGACCTGGTTTATACCGGTTTAGTTTTATTTCACACGAGGATTTCGGATTAATAATTATTTTTTCAAAACTAGGAATCACTAAAAATGGGTGTGTATTTTTGCCCTCTACATGTAAATATATTTTATGTAGTGCTCTACGAATATAAGCAATTGATAGTTTAATTAGCTCTCTAATCATAAGAGGGTGTGGACGTGCACATGGCCGAGGGCGATGGCGGGGACGGAGACGGGGACGTGGTAAGAGGAAGGCTCAAGCCACTATGAGGTTTCATTCCTATTAATGAAATAGCAATTTGCCCCCATTAGCCCAAAACACATTTCCCACTCGTACATGTATGCAGTACTCGTACATGTATGCAGTACTCGTACA
>NW_027187855.1:0-59691 GCF_041381155.1 Argopecten irradians
TGCTTCGAATTATGGACAAACAACAACGACCACCATTTCTCGAACTTCTCTCAGTCTTCACTGTTTTATGTTTAGCATGTCATGATAACAGGATACTTTGTAGGACAACAATGGTCAGTAGCCATAAACGGATGCTTAATGCTCTTAACGATAAAAAATGGGAATGTTTGATATATTACAATTTGTATATCAAAGGCCAACTACCTTTCTAAATAGAAAATAAAGTTTGTTAAAAAAAACCACATAGCATAAGAAAACTTATATTGATGACCTAAGATGGGGTTACAACACCAATCAAAGGTAAGATTCCTTTTTTAAATATATGCAATAGTGAAGATTCATAGCGATGCTCTGCCGTGTGAACGCATTGATTGTTAATTCGGACTACGGCGGGAAACATAAGACGACTCGCGTTATGAAAATAAGCATTGAATTTACTTTTAATTAAACTCTTCAGAAAGTGATTGTAAGTGTTGTTGTGTAACGGTAAGATAATAACTTCTGTGACTCTACAAAATTATCAATCTCGTTTTACATTCATATCTTTGAAAAATGAAAAAGCCATTGCGGGAAAGGTAGTGAAAAATATTGTGCAACGGTTTGCTAAAATATCAACAACATTAATGAGGAAAACATACATTACAATGAGTGTAGGTATACCATAAAGTTACATTTTCTTTGTATTTCTGCTTTATATATAGATAAAAACGTTAAAAAGTTTTTACATTATGTTAACTACATATACAAAGTGTTATAGAGGGTAAAATCTAATAAAAATCACGCTTTTGTTTGATTCATTCAAAAGCAAACAAACAAAATTTTCAACAATAATTTAAACATTTTTTAGTGCAATGTATGAATAGATAATAGGCTTCACAATTTCAAATCTTTGTTTGTACTGTTTAACAGTTCAATTTTTTTTTCGTTTTTCCATTGTTTCCACTGAAATCCGAATTGTAAACACCAGCGAAATATTCAGCGGAAGTTCATTGTCATTCGTAAGAAAAAAAATAGAAATTAGTCCATTATATGAAACCACGAAATATTGATCCAGCGAATTTAACGCGCTATACAGTATTTGGTACATACATACAAAAAAAAACAATTGATAATTTAAAAACCTTCTTTTAAATTTTTTTGAAAAACGTAAACATCTTAAAGGATGTAAACATCTTCAATTAAAAAGCGCAACCCAATTTATGATCAAATGACATATACGCTATGTGACAATTTCATACATGTTCAAATTTCGTGTGATTGTGTGTGGAAATAAAAAAGAAATTTGAATGAAAAATAAGATTAAGTGGGCCCCACTCGATATGAAATAGGAAGGAAAAATTGAATTACTAAAAAAATTTTAAAAATTTTAAAAAAATATAAAAGTATAATTCCTGCGAGCAAAAACGCATTACCTCCCTCTTAAAACATATTGAAATCTGGAAGATTTTCCATTCTCCATAGGACTTCAATATCACCAGTTTCCAATGTATTTATCTTACAGAAAATGTATTCATATCTTTAATAACAATATGACACATAAGTTATCCAATGGATAAATTTGATATAGACTGAAATAAACAAAAGAAAACATTAAAAGGACCACGAATAAAGTATCCATAGAGACAGATTTATCTTACCAGTCCCGTAGCACAGACTCAAACGTTAAAGGTGACGCGGATCTTTTACTTACGATAAGCCTTGCAATCAATCATTTGACATTATCTACAGTTCATACTCTTCTCCATGGATTAAATTCGTAGTAGTAGTTATTTTGCAAAAAGTCTTCTCAGTTGCGTTTTCAGTCGTGCATTGTACCTATGGTGTTTGAAAAAAGTAGCTTTCTACTATGGATAAATATAATATAAAAAATAAAAAATACTTTAAAAATTAACACAATTGCTGACTATTGTTATTTACCAGCAATTATTACAAGGAAAAATCAGGTTTCGATATTGTGTTGACTTTTTAAAAATCTAAATATGCAAACACAAAGATATTACAGGATTTTTTTTTTTTAAATTTCCCTGACCGCCGTTTAAATTAGGAAATGTAGCCGTCATTTCTTCATATGTGGATATATAATCTATAAGGTCACTAAGTACTTGACCCATTCAGAATGTCGGCGTCGTTTGGGAAATATACACTTATCTATTTAATAACATGAAATAAAAAAATTTTGACATATAAGGAAGAAGTATATCTCGTACGTTGTCATCTTCGGTGGCTAAATAAGTGTGGATTTGTTATTCCTATTTACGTATTTTTCACAATTTTAATATGATTACAAAAATATCGTAAATGTTTAAATATATTATACATATGACGTGTTTACATATTAACAATGATTTGTTACATATGTTTTACAAATATATGATATAAAGCAATGCAATAATGAATTTGAGAAATGTTTTTATACATTTATTAGCAATGACTGAAATATCTCACTTTCAACTCGACTATGAAAACAAAAAAAAAGTAATTGCATTTAATCAGTTTGAATAAAAAAAAAATGACAAATAGTCGATTTCATTTAAATAACATGATAAGAATTAACCCAACTGTATGTATTATTATTTTTACATTTTGATTGGCAAAGTACGAAATGTTCTAATGGAATGTTTCTATCACTGAGCCTCTCCATCTGAGCGGGGGGGGAATCTTTAAGTACGATCTTTCTTTTGTTTGTCTCTATCCCGGCGGTAACTACTACCGACATAATACGTCGATATGACCAAACCATCATCTGTCCTAGCTGTCCACTTGCTGTACCAGACTTCCCCGGTCGTGTGGTGACCAGATCTGCGCTGTCGTATGCCAATCCATTTGACAATATTTCATCGCTGTCAGCAGCCTACCGATAGTGGCCCTGGTTTGGAACTTGTCTATCCAACACCGGATGAGAGCCAACAATCTCGACTGGATGTTGTTTGGAAACCTCACCTCTTGCTGTTCTATAGTGGGAGGAGACAACCCAAGTTCCAGGAAAAGGTTGAAATATGCATTTCCAATATTGTCGGCAATTTTCATGATCTCTTGGTCAGAGGGAACTCTTCTTCCGACATCAATGGGAACTAAACCTCCTGTGTAAATTTTTAAAAACGAATATAACACTTATGACATGGTTTTAATGTAAAAGTAAACTCAACAATGAATATGCTGCTAAAAAAGGATTAAAACTTTCATTAAACTTTAATTGAAAATTTTATAAAAAAAAGTCAAACGTATTCTTATTTTATTTCGTTTATTTTTTTATTTCTGTCACTAATTTTGTAAACCACACATGAATATGAATAATTTATTTTCATGGATACAGTGTAAATATCAAAAAAAAAGAAACTACTTCATTATAAAAATAAAACTTTTTTTCTGTTTGATTTATCAAAAGTTGCAGCTCATTTATCTATTTGTTCCCTTGTTGAATGTCTTCCTCTTCGTCAACAGTTTAACCCCTTCCGTCCCTTAACTACTTACTGAAGGGACTCACTCCTCTCACTACCACTCACTCACTCACTCACTCACTCACTTTCACTCACTCACCATCAATTATCTACTCACCTCACTCACTCACTCACTCACTCACTCACTCACTCACTCACTCACCACTCACTCACTCACTCACTCACTCATTCACTCACAATAGTCATCAATTAAATCAGAAAGTAGTCAAACACAAATAATTGTTGTCGTGTCAAGATGTGCAGACACAAATACTCTGTTAACAATATGACGTCACGGAATTTAATATACATTTCTATTAGCAATATTGTATGCAACATCAACCCACATGCGACATTCTTTTAAATGCGGAAACAAACTTCTACTTTTACCATAATTTTACCGAACAAATAAATTACAGGCATACGGATATTCCACATCAATAGGGCAGCCGTGTCTCGCTGCATGGTTAATAAACGTAAAAATTTGTTTTGGTTTAATCGATGGCAATAAATATTTGATTGTGAACGTTTTATTGTGTCTCATTCAACAATCTGTCTATCTAATCCTGCTTGTAATACGCATTTTCATTGGTTAAAACATTTTGATATATCCTTTTATATCGTAAAAAACAGCATTTCTTCTGATTGGCTGATATAACAGCGTTTACCTGGAAATAAAGAATTTAGAGTATGTCACTGACCTTGGTTTTCAGAATCCTCGGCTGATTCTAAAACTTCGTCCAAACGATCAGTTGCCATGTCGACCATCTCCATCGCCTTCGTAATGTCATGGAATGTCTGATTTGGGTAGGTGTTTGTCCACTTTAGAAACATCTTGGTGATGAATGTGATTCCTACCAGGCTGTTGGACTCCCATTTAGTTTGATCTATATCTGGTTGAGGCAGACTGAGTAACACAAATAGCCTCTCACATTGAGATGCCTCGACCAATCGGGACAGACGACCCAGTTCTCGTGGAGTTGGCCTGCGGTTATCCATGTAATGATGTCATCCCTGTGCCTGAAATAAATTGGAATAACTTTATTGAATGTGTTTTTATTAGGATGAAATATATATTTTGCACCATCATCGGTGCAAAACTGCATAATAACTGGTGTATTAAGTTAGTTTAAACAATGTCTACAATGATCCATAAGAAAATGAATGAGGTTTTCTTATTTTTTTTTTTTTTTTTCAAAATCTAAAACAGTAAAAATACTTTTTTTTTTTTATTTAGACATATACTTACTCGATACATCCAAATCATATCCGCGCATCTCCAGAACCCTTCCAAATAGAAAGACACATTTTAAAATTTTAAAAGCGTACTCGTCGAAAAATAATAATAATAAATATAAAAAAATATCAAAGCAAAAAACGCATAACATATATATAAAAAAGAAAAAATGTTCATGCATTAATTTATGTGACGCATGTGACTCTTTAGCATGAAATTACCCATACAGAAATCATTATTCATTTACAGCGATTCATAGTCAAGTCAATGTCGTCTAACGTTTGAAGTAAGTAAACGTCCCTTCATTTCAAACTTCACATTTAAAAGGAAATAAGGAAATGAAAATGTACATTTAATGTACAAAACATTCATTTTGTCTATTAACTATATGACCCCTACCTACCTCAATTCCCCAGTAAATGGCGTCTGTCTTTGGACAAACGATGTTCTCCTTGGCATTCCCCTCCTTTGCATGGTAACGCCGCTTTCTGAATTGATGACTCTGGTATAGGTGTACCGGAGTATCGTAAGGAGTCAGGTAAAAGCTGCAATGTAGTTTGTGCCGTGAATTTGAAAGTGTTCCTGATTGGTCATTACCCAATGTGGTCAGGATAATTTGCTCGATGGATTGTCGTAAGAGGTTTCCAGAGTCATCAGGAAGCTTGTGTTCTGAGGTACTGAAGGCTGTCAAAGCAATGGTGGATCGTTCAGCATGCATCGACAGAATCATTCTGTAGTTGTCATCGACTTCGAAGCAGACAAAGCCGTTATAGAGACAATCTTTATGGTCTGATGTTGTCCCACTTCCGGTAGTTGCTTCTCTCACACTTCGTTTTGGTAGTGACGTCAGCTTGTACATCTTCATTACTCTAGCCAAGATTCGCTGGAACAATTCATTAGACATGTATGCATTGAATACGAAGCATAATGTTTTAGAGAAGTGACTCTTTGGCTGCTGGGTGTTTGTAACCCTACTTGTGATGTCGCTGACGTCTTGCAGCACTCTGAGTTTGCTAGGAACTATATAGGTCTCCATGAACTGTGATACTGTTTTCGAAATTTGAACTTTCACTATCAAGCCAAATTTTTCCATCATTGCAAAGAGTGCAGATCCTGTATGGACGAAAAGCTTCGTTTTCTTTTCTTTCGAGGAGACCGTCAATAACCTCTTCAGTCAGCTCTCCATTTGACTTGTACAACTTCAATTTTCGGAACAGCGGGAGGTCGTCTGTAGGTAAGAATCTATTATCCGTGACGAAGATTTTTATAAATTCTGCAAGCCATTGTGGGTCCGTAACCACTGTGTCAAACTCTCGAAAATAAATCACAGACCTTGTGCAGTGCAGGTATCTAAACATAAACGATAATGTTTACCAGCACTTACATTAAGATAACTTAAATCAAAGATATATCTTTATCTGAAAAAATAAATATGATTTCTTATCAAAAAACTGTCTATACCGACAAAACGTTAATGGATTATAAAATAAATGGTTTATAACACAAAATCAAATGTAAGGAATTAAATGAATGAATATTGGCCATATTTATGAATTGCTATTTCGTTCTATCCTAAATGATACTGCTTCATGTAAAAATACATTTCGTTGCATATCCTTGTATACAAAGTTTAATGTAAATGCCTACTCACTCCAATGCGAGTTTGATTTCATCTTCATCTGCCAATGGGGCAATCGACGATTTGTTCATTTCTATGACCTCTGCCAATTGGAGTACCTTCGTGCCCTTTTCCATTGCCTTAAGTAAGTCCAGCTCTAGTTTTAACCACTTAGTTGGTAGTTGCCTCTCCCATTGATCTTGGTTGCACGGCTGTCACTGTTATGAGATTCCGAAGTTTATCAAATTCAGCTGCATCACCAAGGCTATTGTCAACCGTGCAGAATTTGGCACAATGAAAATCTGAAAGCTCTGGAAATTCTGTTATACTGTTTAGTATTGTCTCTATGTCTTTGTTGTAGTCCTGCAACAGTTTTTTACGAAAAATGGAAATAAATAAATAAATAAATATATTATAATGATGGAATTATTTGTTTGAGTGTATCATGTCGTATGTTATAGCACATGCTATACATTTGTACGTCTTACAATCATATAATTGATAATTATGACTGTACGCTTGCTGGTAAATTAAAATATAAGAAAGAAATCATGTCCATATATTAAAGGAGTCCTACAAATTCACCAATTGTTTCCGCAAAGATCCCTTGATTAAGCGAGGTAATAAAGCGTCTTCGTATTATGGTTTCCTTATTTATATACATTCATACAATATATATGTATGTAAGAAGAAAGTAAATATTGGAAATTAAACGTATAATTCAAATTAAAACCTATATACTATATATACATATGTATAGTGTGAATCCGGACTGAGAACATTCACCGACTAACAATCGATAAATGTTTCTAGATTTAAAGATATGGCATCACAACTATTCTGAGGTTACAAGAAGAAGCAAACATTTGCCGCAGTAGACACTGTGCAGTGGCAATACTATATATACCTTTGACGATTTCTTTAATTCATCGAGAAACGTGCCGACAAATATGATCGGAGGAGCATGGGTCTTGAACTTAGGAGCATTTAGTTCACCTGAAGAAAATGTACCAATAAGGCGAATCCATTTCTTCAGTCGATCTGAAAAATGCCAAACATATTATTGTGATATTTAGAACTAAAATATATGGTACATTTCGGATGATATAAAAAAAAATGTATTTCTATAGCAACTCAAACTCAAAAAATATGATTTAATAATATCCTTCCCACTTATGTAGATATTTGTATAACAATATTGTATGCAATATAAAACCCACATGAGGCATTATTTTAAATGCGGGAACAAACATTTCCTTTCACCATAATTGTACTGAAACTATGGGCCTATGTTCCGTTACCATGGCAACACCGAATTACAAAAATGTTACTGTATTATTCGGCATACCTCATAACCAATAAGGTACCGATTTTTATTTTAGTTCAAAAAATATCTTAATTTCACGCAATCAAAGTCACCCATTTTGTTACCATGGAAATCAGTCATACGGAAATGTTCCCATGTTATTCAGTATACTTTATAACCCATATATATCAATTTTCACTAAAATTTTACAATATCTAAATTTCAATCAAACAGGGGCCTCCATTTCGTTGCCAAAGCAACTTATCGTTTTTTAAAGTGATACATTATAATAAGCATACATCATATCCTCTTGTTTACCAATTTTCACTTCCATCTGACATTTTCTAAATTTCAGCCAATCATGTTGCTACCAGCACTGCTTTATTCAAGACACCCAAAAACTGTTGTCCCGAAATTTTAATTTTGAAACTAATTTTACACTTAGTCAGAAAATATCCTGGGAGTATTTTTAATGCAGGGTAAGATTGCGGACAAACCGTAACAGGGTGAGATGAGATGACAAAGAGTAATGTTTCGTTTTTTTTCGTTTCGTTTTTTTTTTACCGAAAAGTGTTCGATTTTTTTTTCTTTTTTTTTTATAATATTATTTCAAACAAGATTCTCAGTTCAAAATATGAAATTAATAACTCAGGTATAAACGTTAACGATGTACTTAATTGATTTAAGGATAAACAATGTAGAATATCTAACAAAGGAATGGCATATTCTGGCCTGTTAGTGCAGGTAGTTTTAATGAAAGTAAACACAAAATATTTCAGGCCTTTTTGGCCTTTTTAAATAAAAAGTAAGTAGCATTTTTTGATCAGGCAATAATAAATAGTACTTTCCATATGCAAAGTTTACAAAATTGGGTTTGTGTGCAGTTTCTATGAAGATTTTTAACATTAGCTTTAAAAATGTGCAAGGTTTGTACAATACGAAAGTTTTAAGGCAAAGTTTGTTTAAGAAGACCCAAATTTGAAATTTTACAAAGATGATAGCATTTTTGCCGGTAGTTTAATATATTTTAAAAATAATATATATACTAAATATATAAAATTTATGTGCATGTGAAATTTCATGCTTTTTACTATAAACACAGTATTTTACAATTATTTGCTGTACATTGTACTATATACTGTAATAATTCTTTAAGATATACAATAGTACATGCAATTGTATTTTAAAATGCATCATAGAGATATTTCAATATTCCATTTAGTAATGCAAGTGAAGGGGTGTTTAGAATTCATTCACTTAATGAGAAGCAATTTTTACCAGTTTCCTGATTGTCCTTGAGGAAATGTGTGAGTCTGAAGACCAGGAGATACACGCCGTGAGACGAGATAAAAAATTGTATGAAGATGATTGAAAAGCTTCATGTCCCCCCATATCCCACAGAGACAGGTAGGCTTTGTCAGAAGTGGTCTCCATGGAAGCATGTTTACGGATGGCGTCTACTTCTTTGGCGTGTTTTCGAAGTCGCTTTTTTGGTTCTGATTCATGTAACAGTATTTCTGGAACAACATAATATGACAAAAGTGATAGACACACATCTCTCACCGTTCAAGGTTTTGTCAATATTTTTACGCATGAGAGATTTTTTCTGTCAATCCCTAGGGTATGACAAATTGCACTTGGTAACCTTTTGAACCGGACGTAGAGCCGAAACTATTTTTTTTCTGTTTACTATTCGTCGTCTGCTATTTGTAAAAAAAAAACGATTTTAAACCCGAAGATGATTGAAGTAGGAGACACAGTGGTGGTATTATGGCAAAGAGGGCAAGATAAATGGAACTTTCTGCCGTATTGGGACGTGCTTAATGTTCAAAGTACAAATGTTTGACACTGGAGTAAAACTCTTAAACCTTTGTCAGACCCGCTTCCTAATGTTTCTGTGCAATACTATAAACGCCCCCCGACAAACAAAATGGCATAATACCCACAATCCCAAAGCCTCGATTTGTTAAAATGAATGAGTCAAGCATTGTGCCCTATTGGTACGTACTTAATGTTCCAAATAACAAATGTTTGACATTGGGTATATTGTCAGTGCAGCCAAACATGAACTAATTAAAGGGCTACCAGATGGGTATTTTGACTTTGTTGGAGACTTTTTGTTGCATACAACACGACAGATACATCAATCTCTTACTACAGCAATGACCATCCTTCTCCTTTACGGAATGCGAAATCCAAACGTACAGTGGTTTCTACGCAGTCCAGTTGGTCAGCTCTATAGGCAATGTAATGTTTTTTGTCCCCTCTAATGTTTTTTTTGCTTCAAAAAGACTACCAAGTGCGAATGACAATGTTCCGAAACTAGGCGACTGACAAACACCAGTGTGAGAAAGCATGTAATGTCAAAAATTGAAGGAAAATAACGTACCGACACTCGGGCAATTCACATCACTTGACATATAAACCAACAGTCACTGAACAACTACTGGCATTTATATGACATTTAAAGACAAAAACAGGTTGGCGATTTTATCTAATTAAGCTACCAGTAACACTATTAAATCGGTAACTGAAACTGACATCGTCGCCGGTACAACTCTTGGTAAACCTACCTCTAATGCTTGCTGGCGCGACATTATTCAGCTGTCACGAGTGGAAAATCATAACAACAAATGCTTTACCCGCTCTACTCTTCATGATTTCACGAAATCTGTGTTGTATGGATCTATCATCAAATGCGGAACTTAACATTAATTTTGACATATTCGCACTGCTGGTAATCTAGGTCTTGTGTCATCTACGACTCTGACTGTGATTATGAATGAGTGTACATGATATCAATAAATGACGTCATGATATACCGTGTCATTTCCCGCGAAAACACAACCGACAAAATAGCATTTTTCTTTCATAGAGGTATACTTCTAAGTGATTTGAATTTTAATGTGATCTATTTCTATATTTCATATATTAATTTAGTATTCAAATGATTTTAAATAAATCGTTTATGCCTATTGTTTATTGCGTAAGAAATGTATTTGTAGCGACCGTGCGATGAATGTCGTCATTGAAATTTATGCTTTTTTGTAATATTGTTACAGAACGGAAGTCAATCAAGATGAAATGTCCAATGATCTTAAATTGAGGGAGAAAATATTCATTCACTGCATTGGGGGCGGAGTGACGTCGAAATCACAACCCTCGGGGAAATCCATGATTATCCAGGTCAAAATTCTATTATCTTTATTTAACAATTAAAGGATTGTTATCTCCAATAAATGCAATCTAACAATCCTTTTATTGTTATATTTACATTTTACTTTCTAGTTCAAAGTAAAACATAATGTAGATACGACTGTTCAAAGTGATAAAAATATAGTCCCTATACAAATTTGAAAATACCACAAATTTTCAATGTGTTTCCGATGCTTTTCAGTTTACTTTCAATTTTCAAGAAAGGACCTCTTTCACGAACAATGGAATTTTGCCCACGAACCAAATTTTATTGAAAAATAAATGTAATATGTAGCAATATAAATGCAAACCCTTGAAATACGTTAAAAAAATTCAAAAGGTCCCAGGGGCCTGTGCTATGGCCAAATTAATGTTGCCCAGTAGAGGTTGTATGACAGGGTTCCCTTTTTGATCCAAAATGGTATAAAAATAATGTTTTATGTCATTAAAACTGTATTATTTTCTGAAGAGTATAAATAATCACATATAATGATCACAAAATATGTAGGCAAAATGGGACAAATAAAATTTTGGCTACATTTTAAAGACAGAAAATATCGAAATTTTGGGTGTTATTTTCGGCCATGTCAATTATTAACAATGGTGATTCAACCCACTTCCAGTTTGAGTGCACCAAAAATATTTTCTAAAAAAGTTGGCTCATTACCTGAAGTAAATATTACGAAAATTTCAGAAAAAACTGTGGACCGGTAAATTTGTCGTTTAAAAGGTTATAATATAGTATGGTCTATTTTTAGTAACGTTACATAATGTTAAGAATATGCTTATTTTGGATCATTTATCACGAATCTAACGGTGTCAACATTAATGTATAATCCAATACTCATCTGTAACGCTTGATATGATTTCAAATTGATTTATTTAGTGATACTTTGTAGAAAAATTAAGTTTTACATAATCAAAATTACAAAACATTTGGGTGTTTTATGACCACAATAAGCTGTTTTGCATTTGAAGTAGCTTCACTAATATGTCCTGTTCTAATGATTTATTTTGTAATTTAGAGCATATTTACAGTGAAGAGAGTGATTAAAATGGATTCTGTAACTGTGTGGTTTGAGAGGGAAGAGTTACCAGGTTTCAACGGGTCATGTTACAAACCTACAG
This sequence comes from Argopecten irradians, assembly GCF_041381155.1. NCBI lineage: Eukaryota > Metazoa > Mollusca > Bivalvia > Pectinida > Pectinidae > Argopecten > Argopecten irradians. The sequence goes on from NW_027187855.1 coordinate 11,922, forward strand.
TAGTTCAATTATTTGCAGGGCTAACACTTCTGATTAACATTTATGTTGATTCATGCTAAAATGTAAATCTCATCACTTTAACGTATCGTTTTAGATTTTAAGTTTATTTTTTTTTTCGGGAAACTCCTTGATGTATCATTTCAGATTTAGATACATTAATGGCAAATACTTCTTTAATCTTGCAAAATAACTAACTGAATGTAGCAGTTTTAATAATGAAAATAGACATTACCTGTAAGTAGATCATCAAAACTTGATTTATCTTTATTGTTAATAATCATATTTGAATTCCATGTTAGTATTATTATATAATTAGAAAATTAAACAGCTTTACTGAGTAATAGACACAAAAGAAAGGCTTCGATCACAGTACATGGACATGGTGTATATCCCCGTGGTAAAGAGTGTGTGGCGATGAAACCGTTTTATTCAATACTATATAAACTAACTTTGAGTTTATAATTATATGAGTTTTATAAGTAATTGTAAAGTAATCCGTATGGACAAAAAACATCTCTAAAAATCTTAATTGGCGGATATGGTATTAATCGTACAGAGATAATGGAGAAACCGTCAAAAACAGGAATTGAGAGTGTCTGATCAAACTGGAAATCATTTAAATGAAGTGTATTGCATATACTTAATGTTACTTAGCTTTGTGTCACGTATAAATTTATTTATTTGGATCCCCATGACATGTATAATTCATGTTGTGATAACCAAATTTCTTATAAAATCATTTTTTTACCTGAAATGATAAACCTTATGCCATTTTGATTGATAGTATGATGTGTTTACGATACACAAAGCTAATTATGAAAAATTAAAACTGTGGACCTCAAAAACGTTTGACTGTTTCATTAAACCATAAAAGATGCTGTTATTTTTTAACTGAAAAAAAAAATTCTTAGTTAACTTTTATGGAATTCATGAAAATTCTAAAGAAAATTAAAAAAAAACCTCAAAATCAAACTTCAGTTGATTGATCACAATATGTTCTGAACAATCTAAATATTAAACTGATAAGAAATACTTATATAGTAAAATTAATACATTTTTGACGAAAAAAAATCATATATCAATTTGTCTATGTTTTTTTAAACAAAAAACTTGTAATGGTGTGATTTGATGCCATTGCCAACACTTTGAAAGCACAATATTTTGTAAAAAACAACAACATTATACATATATGCACTAATATTCGGGATGTGTTGAACATTGGTAATAAAACTTATTCTGTTCACCATATATAATCTACTCCCACCCCATTTTTTTCCTAGAGAGATTTTGTTATTATGTTACTTTATATGCCTTTCAGCTGTATAAAAAAATAATATTTCTGAGAATGCACAGTTGCAATCATCATCTAGCTTGAAAAGTGGAATGATAATGGCCCCTAAATATTCCGAAATACTTTGTTATTGTGATTCAATATTTTGATTATTCATACAATATATAGGTTATAATAATCATATATTACTTTAAATTTAATGTAAACTAATGAGTATATTAGATTAGATTTAAGAAATTAGTTTCTTTGTTTTCTCAATTTGTATGATTGAAAAGGGCACGCTGGCTGCAAAACCACGGTTGTAAATACTTGTAAATATATAACTTTGCAACGCATTGCCTACATTTAGACCTTCTTTTTATACGGGACATAAAATTTACCGGTCCCGCGCAATTTGTATGAAAATTTGCCACAATTTTTACATTCAGGTAAGGACGCACAAACACTTTTTAGGAATATATTTTTTGCCCGCGATCGCACCTCAAACTGGAAGTGTTGTTGGCGTGAACTCCACAACAATGTTTATTAATTCGACATGGCCGATAAATTAATTACCCCCATAAACTTTCACGCGATCATTTTCTCGATTCACTCTAGTAAATTTAGCCATAAATGTTATGTGTCCTATTTGTGGCCTGTACATTTTTGTCGAGGTCATACATATTTATGAGTATATTTATATAATCTTCAGAAAACTATTAACTGTTTTTTGACAGTTAAAACTTTATTTTTGAGAACTTTTTGGGTTCACAAAAAGGGAAACCCTGATCACATACTATAGACTGGACAACATTAATTTTGGCCCACAGCACAGGCCCCTGGAACCTTTTGAATTTTTTAAGCGTATTTTTGAAGGGTTTGCTTTAATGTTGCTACATGTAACATTTAGTTTTAATAAAATTGGTTCGTGGGCAAATTTCCCATTGTTCGTGAAAGAGGTCCTTTAAAAGATTTTGTTTATAGTTTTATATAACCACACTGGTCCATTCAACTACAATGTCAATTTTCCCGCGCGGACTAATATGGTGTCAGTAAACCACATCCAATTTTTAATTATATTATTTAGTCCTAGTCTAGACTGCAGGATTTATTTAGCTCATCATGCAGATCACGATTATCATTAAGAGAATGTAATGGGAGTCCCTGTGGCAAAATGTTAATATATAAGAGTGGGTTTAAAAAAATAGACATCGTCTTGTGAGATTATGATCAGATATCATTTACAACAAAATACTGAAACTGATTACTAAAAAAGGGGATCACATTGTATAACAGAATCACGATATTTAAATTACAGTCAAAACATAGTAACCAAGTGTTGGTTAAATGTGATACTTTTACAGTGGAAGTAACACCCCGACCACAAGGTATTACATGTACCTGATGATATTTTTTGAATAATTACACGTCAAGAAGAAGTCGTACAAAATCAACACATGCCCCCCCGGTTTTATTGGTATGTATACAGTGTAATTGGGTACACATAGGGATTGGATTTCGCTTTTATGTTAACTATGGAGCAATTTTTTTAAGAATACAATGTATATTCTATGGGGCGCGTTTTGCTAAAAGTTAATACATAGAGTAATAACATTAAGTATTTGTACTCGGCCACATGTGTGAACTCAGCGTTATTGTGAAGCGAGGCGAAAATGACGCACGCTTACACACTGGAGTTTGCCGAAGTTGTCAAAAACACCAGTGTTCAAGTAGCTCGATGCGTTTGAGATTGTCATCTCACTTGACGATATTACATTCTTGGGAGCCATATGGTTATAAAATCTACACTTAGATCCATCGCCATCGATAGATGGAACAACTTTTACTTGTGTTCGATGGATACAATGTATTTGTGGTGACGCGTAGCTGTCAACATGTGGATTACTAGCGGTGCATGTTTTATAATACACATGATTAAATTCTAAAAGAACAAACACAAGAGGATATGTTTATAACTGACCTCTGTCAGAAGGTCTCACTCCAAAGCAGAAGCTATCTGACGCGCTCCCGGGATATGTAGATAGCTTAATACTGCTATTCATAGCCGCTATGAAAATTAGAAAAATACATTCAATCCCTATGTGTTTCTTTTTAAAAAGTAGATATTTTACGTTGCATAGAACATTTTCATACGCAAGTTCAAAGTTCAATGTTACCATGCAGTTATGATAAACAAAATCAGTTAGTATTTGCGTATAGTGAACAAGCCTAGTAGGTGTAAATATAGTAGAATATCATTAACAATAAAGCTCTTTTTATCTTCCGTTAACAATATTCCCTTCAAAACTCACCATCATCATCAAGAAGAGGCATCATTGCTGCCATACGTTTCTCAATGGTTTTAGTTGGCGTATGATCTGAGCTATGTTGCCATGTTTTGTCCGCCATGTTGATAGTGAACCAAACAGGATGAATATCGGCTCCCAAAGTTGGTTTTCTTGATGTGATGTCGACATATTTGTTCTGGAGACGTCGACACAAAGTAGTTTTACCTACACCTTCGCAGCCTACGAACACTACCCGAATGTGTCGGTAACTTTCTGTCTGTCCCTTGAACAGCCTCAAATATCTGTTATAGTTTCTGACGTCCCCTGAATTGTGAAAAAGGATCAAGTAATGGATAAATATATGCCAGAAAATATCTTCATTTGGTTATGTAGCAAATTCTTGATTATTACAGGATTATAGAATGTCCCAATTATATCATTGTTTATTGATAAAAAACGATACGGAAAACAAACAACCACTGAATACACATGAAAACGGAACAATACAACAGAACGATATTGTAACTTTTGCTAAAGAATAAGGAAACAAACAAATATATAATTTTAAATGTCGAATATTTGTTCATGGTTTAAATAACGTAATCATAAATCATTTGTAATGTAGATAATTTGAAATGCATGAAATGGTTGAAATACCAACGGCACGACGTGATAGCATCCATTGTCTCTGTACTATGTATTGTTAAAATGTCCAAAATACATCAAAATTAGATGTTTATGTTAATTTATACCTACTTTAATAAAAAAAAACAGTGACAATTCTAGATTGATTATACCAAATTCAGATGTATGGTTATTATCGATGTTATTTTGTAATTTAACTAAATACAACACACAGAAATGGCTGTGTATCTGCAATGTTAGATAAGCAATAAGACAATGATATATATATGTTAGAATAAAACTGTAAAAGGTTGTAGGTCTACCGTTTAATTATTCTGTCTAACTCTTGCTGACTTATTTCAAGTCACTTATTTCAGCACCTGAGATTATCTTCAAGCTAAATACTTTAGGCTTAATTTGTATGTATTGGTTGATTTAGATTAATACAATTAATGACCTTGTGAATGAAATACCGGTTAAGGTATTTTTTGTGAAAATAAACGTCATTTACTATATGTTTTTAAGCAAGCTATTTCAAGGATATATATAGATATGGGAAAAAACCTTTTTAAATCAGCACTGTTATAAATTCACATGGACAAAATACGTCAATATAATATAATTCTAACAAAATCAACAAAAAAGCACTAGTATTGAATTTTTGTACTATGTCTGATTAAAATGTCAATTGCATCAATGTTTAATGTTGCTTAATATTAAAATCTAATAAGATCCCTTAAAGAATACAATATTTCTAAATTGATATTGAAATTCAGAAATAGTCTTATTTCGTTTGCACATATTACAAAGACTTCAGCTAGTTATGTGTATAATTTGCTATTCGTTATTATTACTAAATTCATTACGCACTTGAATATTAAAAAAAGATATTGATGTCAATATTGAATCAAGAACCTTCACAAAATTACCAAAACATCATAAAAAGTCATCACCAATACTCATATTATTATACAAAATGCAGAAGTAATCTTATATACTTCAATACCTTCATCATAATGCTAGTGATGTTCATTATTTATTTTGTTGTATATTGCTACTTGTTACATTACACAAAAAAGGGTTTCGTTCTTCATTGTTAGATTAAAAACTAGACAAGATTTCATCATTGAATTACTAACCATAACAAGTAGATTATATATCAGGATTGAATAAACAACCTCTAGAAGTAGGTTTATCCAGTTCCACAGCATCATGTTGGACCAGTTTTACTTAATACATTACACATAAAAGGTTGTGCACTCTACAGTGTTAGGTTAATGAAAAACAAGGCAATGATATAAATATTATGTATAACCTTCAGACACATTACCCGAAACACCTAAAAAGGTTCAATCAATATGCCTACTGTCTGATTAATGAGTCTAAAAAGCTAGAGATCAATTAGAAAATTATTACTTCTAAACTAATTATACAAAATTCAGAAGTAATCTTATATACTTACAACACTTCATCATTATACTATTGCTGTTCATTATTTATAATGTTGTATATTGCTACTTGTTACATTACACATAAAGGGTTTTGTACCTTCATTCTCAGAAGTAGGCTTATTTCATTTGCACTGCATAATGCTAGTTATTTTCATTATTTATGTTGTTAGACGTTTACATTACACATAAGAGATGTGCATCTTCACTGTTAGATTAATGAAAAACAAGATAATGATATAAAGCTTATATTTAACCTTCAAAGACATTACCGAAACACCTAAAAGGTTTTTCCATCAATAAACCTAGTGTCTGATTAATAAGTCTACAGAGCAAGAGATTTAATAGAAGAAAATATTACTTCTAAACTAATTATACAAAATTCATAAGTAATCTTATATACTTACAATACCTTCATCATTATGCTAGTAATTTTCATTGTTTATTATGTTGTATATTGCCACTTGTTACAAATTAAGATTTTGATATTATCATTCTTAGATAAAATACAAGACAAAATTCCATCATAGAATTGATAACCTCACAATATGTCTGCAATTCCGAATAAATGATCATCAACACGCCTTTCGGCTGATTATTTATTCTACAGACATTTTGTGGTAAAAATTCAATGACCAAACTAGTAGTTGACTTATATGGACGACGATAAGCAAAATGATAACGAATTGATCAATCTCATTTACTCAGTGATCTAATTATTCACAAATACGTTTTTGTTTAATAATGATAATAATTCATAAATTCAGCATATAAGCTTTACATTTATCTAGGGGGAGAGATAACAAGCGACATTATCATTTGCCGGTTAATCATCTTATAGGAGACATTTTACCTCATCATTTCACTAATCATAATTATTTATTGGTACATTAATAATGATAGTGACTTTGTACTATTTTTTAGTTAAAATGTTTAAAATACATTCAATGTTTGATATTGATCAATACAAAACCTACTAAGATCCCTATTAAGAAGAATACTATTTCTTAATTTATTAATTAAAATCAAGAAACAGTAATATTTAATTTGCACAGCACAATGTGAGGTATGTTCATAATTTATGATCAATTAAATAAAGATCAATTAATCAAGATACCGTATGGAGTATTTCCATTGGTTGATTAAGTATATTTGTTTAAAAGAAAATGTTACTTACGTGCTGTGTTTAAATCAGCCATTTTCAGCAAGATATGAAAGAAACAAAGCATTTTAAATCAGCAATGTGTATCAACTCATATTGAGAGGTTTGTTAATACATTTTCAAACACAAACATAACTAGTAGATTCTATTTTTCTTTGTACAAGTATCCGATTTAAATATCAAGAATCCATATATATTTTTTATGTTAATAATTATTTGAACCTACCAAGATTCCTACTTAGAAACATTTTCAGTATTAGAAAAACAAAGCAATCATATAAAGATTATATTTAACCTTTAGACACATTACCGAAACACCTAAAAAGTTTCCATCAATACGTCTACTGTCTGATGAATAAGTCTACTGAGCTAGAAATCAATCAGAAAATATTACTACTAAACTAATTATATGAAATTCAGAAGTAATCTTATATACTTACAACACCTTCATCATTATGCTAGTGATGTTCATTATTTATTATGTTGTATATTGCTTTTTGTTACATTACACATAAAGAATTTTGTGTCTTCATTCTTAGATAAAAAAAAACAAGACAAGGGTTCATCATTGAATTAATAACCTCGCAATATATCCGCAATTCCTAAAAGGTGATCATCAGTACGCCTACCGGCTGATTATTTAGTCTACAAACTTTTCGTAATAAAAATTCAATGACCAAACTAGTAGTTGTCTTATATGGACGACAAAAAGTAAAATGATCACGATTATTTTAGTCCCATTTCCTTAGTTGGTGTAATTATGCACACATACGTTTTTCTTTAATAATGAAAATGTTTGACGAATCCAATGTATAAGATGCACATATATCTAGAGGGAATGATAACAAGCGAAATTATCATCAATACTTCACAAATAATTCTTATTCATTGGCACATTAATAATGGCAGTAATTTTGTCTGTAGTATTTTCTATTTAAAATGCCCAAAATACATTAATATTTGATGTTGATGAATAAAAAAATCTTCGAAGATCCCTATAAAGAAGAATACTATTTAATCAAAATCCAGATATAGTCATATTTTATATGCACAGAACAATGTCAATTATGTCTATTATTTATGATCGATTTAGTAATGATCAATTAATTAAGATGGCGTAAGGTGTATTTTTATTTGGTTGATAAAGTATATTTGTTTAAAAGAAAATGTTACTTACCAGCTGTTTCGAAATCAGCCATTCCCAGCAAGATATGAAAAAACAAAGCATTTTTAAATCAGCAATGCTGATCAACGCAGATGGAGAGGTATGATAATACATTTTTCAAACAAAACATAACAAGTAGATTCAATTTATCTTTGTATTAGTCTCTGACTAAAATATCAAGAATGCATATATTTTTTTGGTTAATAATTATTTGAAACTACCAAGATTCCTATTTAGAAACACATTTTCAGTATTAGAAAAACAAAGCAATCATATAAAGATTATATTTAACCTTTAGACACATTACCGAAACACCTAAAAGTTTCCATCAATACGTCTACTGTCTGATGAATAAGTCTACTGAGCTAGAAATCAATCAGAAAATATTACTACTAAACTAATTATATGAAATTCAGAAGTAATCTTATATACTTACAACACCTTCATCATTATGCTAGTGATGTTCATTATTTATTATGTTGTATATTGCTTTTTTTTACATTACACATAAAGGGTTTTGTGTCTTCATTCTTAGATAAAAAAAACAAGACAAGGGTTCATCATTGAATTAATAACCTCGCAATATATCCGCAATTCCTAAAAGGTGATCATCAGTACGCCTACCGGCTGATTATTTAGTCTACAGACTTTTCGTAATAAAAATTCAATGACCAAACTAGTAGTTGTCTTATATGGACGACAAAAAGTAAAATGATCACGATTATTTTAGTCCCATTTCCTTAGTGGTGTAATTATGCACACATACGTTTTTCTTTAATAATGAAAATGTTTGACGAATCCAATGTATAAGATGCACATATATCTAGAGGGAATGATAACAAGCGAAATTATCATCAATACTTCACAAATAATTCATATTCATTGGCACATTAATAATGGCAGTAATTTTGTCTGTAGTATTTTCTATTTAAAATGCCCAAAATACATTAATATTTGATGTTGATGAATAAAAAAAATCTTCAAAGATCCCTATTAAGAAGAATACTATTTAATCAAAATCCAGATATAGTCATATTTTATTTGCACAGAACAAATGTCTATTATTTATGATCGATTTAGTAATGATCAATTAATTAAGATGGCGTAAGGTGTATTTTTATTTGGTTGATATAAAGTATATTTGTTTAAAAGAAAATGTTACTTACGATCTGTTTCGAAATCAGCCATTCCCAGCAAGATATGAAAAAACAAAGCATTTTCAATCAGCAATGTTTATCAACTCAGTAGAGAGGTATGTTAATACATTTTCAAACCCAAACATAATAAGAAGATTCAATTTATCTTTGTATCAGTCTCTGACTAAAGTATCAAGAATAAATTGATTTTTTTGGGTTAATAATTATTCAAACCTACAAAGATTCCTATTTAGAAAAGTAATATATCTAGATTTGATATACAAAATTCAGAAGTAGGCTTACCTTAGTTGCACAACATAATGTTTGTAATTTTCATTATTTATGTTATATGTCATTTCTACTAAATACATTACACATAAAGGTTTATGTATCTTCAGTGTTAGATCATTGAAAATCAAGGCAATTATATAAAGATTATATCAAACTAGATGGACAGGTTATGTTAATACATTTTCAAACACGAACATAACACGAAGATTAAAATTGTCTTGTGTACTAACATCTGACGGAAAATATAAAAACAAATTATATATATTTTAGGTCAAAAAATCATTTAAACCTACTAAGATTCATTTTTAGGAAAGTAATATATCTATATTTAATATACAAAATTCAAAAGAAGGCTTATTTCTTTTGCACATATGTGATTGATTATTTTTAGTAAATACATTACACATCTTCAATGTTAGATTAATGAAAATACAAGGCAATGCCATCAAGATTATATCAAAACTTCAGACACATTACCGAAACACCTAAAAAGTTTCCATCAATACGCCTACTGTCTGATTAGTAAGTCTACAGAGCTAGAGATCAATTGAATAACAAAAACAGTAATGTTCTTTTATAGAGGACAAAATGCAAACTTATCACGAATCTGTTAGACATTTCCTTAGTGCTTTAACTACATTGCAGAAAGAAGTCTTTCTTATTGTCTGGCGTACATTTGACGAACGCAGTGCATAGAATAACTTTAGTCGAAAAACGATCAATACGCCTACCTTCGGATTATGAAGTTTTCAGATAATTAAAGGTCAATTCAAAAACCATAGCAGTATTTTTTTTCTTTTAAGCATGATGAAAAAGAGAACTTAACAAATCTGTTATGCAAATTTTCCCAGTGTTATAAATTCAATACCAATTTTTTTGTTTAATAAATGAAATGTATTTGACAAAAAATGTAAGAGACATTCTACCTTCCAAATCTCGAACATATATTTCTAAATGACGTGTGATTAATGAGAAAACCCTTAACAGTGGTGTTCAAGCTAATGCAAAAATCTCATAGAAACAGGCCACAGCCCAATTTTCTTGAAACTTTGAATATTGAAAGAACAACTAGTTGTTCTTTTAAAATGACACTACTTTTTCCTTTTGAGATTTTAAAAAGCCCCATAGGGCCTGAATTATTCGTATTCATTTCATTAAAACTACCTTCAGAAACATGCCAAAATAGGTAAGCCTTTGTGAAATATTCTACATTTTTTATTCATAAATCATTTGAGTAGATCGTATACTTTATATTTAAGTCATTTTATTTAGATTTTTAACGGAAAAATTTGTGTAAAATAATATTTTTTTTACGAAAAATTAACGCTTTTTGGAAAAAAACGAAAACGAAGCATTGCTCTTTGTCATCTCATTTAACTCTGATATGGGTTTTGCCAATTTATCACCCATTAAAAATACATGAAATTAATTCCGAAATGAAAATCCGGGAAAACAGTTTGTGAGTGCATTGAAAATAGAAATGCAGGTAGCAAGGGGGGTCTCAAATTGGTTGAAATTTAGATATTATTAAATAGAAGTGAAAATAAGTACATATGGGTTATGGGGTATGCCGAATGAGATAGTAACAGTTTTAAATACATCGTTGTCATTGTAACGAAATAAAGGCCCAGGTATAAGGCCAATATTGGAGTATGGGGACATGGTTTGGGGAAACATACCTCATGAACTAGTGAAAAAAAACTTGAGAATTTGTATATTGAAGCAGCTAGAATAATTACAGGTGCAACAAAATTGGTTAGTATTGATAAACTGTTCAACGAATCTGCAGGGGTCAGCTTATTTGATCGAAGGCAAGTTAATAAAATTATACATTTCCACCAGATGTTCTATCATTATACACCTGAATACCTCTATAGCATGATCCCAGAAACTGTTTCTGAAGGACATTCGTATGAAACTAGACACTCGGACCATACATTTATTACACCTTTATCATATAAAACCTCATTCTATCAAAAATCTTTTCTTCCTTCTGATATAAACCAATGGAATAGTCTACCACAAAGTGTTCGCTTAAACCAGTCTACTTCTGCTTCAAAAACTTATTTTAGTTATAAGTATTCACCGAATACGCTTGCTTATTTCAGTTCTCATATTCATAAGGGTCAAATATTTCATGTACGTCTAAGAATGGAGTGGAGTGCTCTAAAAAGTCATTTCTTTGCAAAAATTGTACCATCTTCATTATGTATATGTGGTGTAGTCGAAGGCAACAAACATTTTTTACTTGAATGTGGTCGATTTGATGAAATGAGACGACGCTACCTTCACTCGTTAGATTTCAATATTACTTTGGATCTTCTTCTTTTTGGAGATGAATCTATTTCTTCTACAGCTGATAATAAATTAATATTCTAAGCCGTACAACACTACATAATTACAACGGACAGATTTGCTTCCATTGAATAAATTATATGTAAGATATGACACCCCACAAATTTCATTTGAGTTTAAACCGAATTATAATAATATCTTTATTCATTATCAAATGTTAATGCGAGTGAGTGAGTTATCATGAAGGAATGGTGTTATCATGCTCCAAAGTTATCATTTGCTATAAAAACACATGGTGATATGTTTACATAAGTGTCTGTGACACTTGTTCCTATTTCCGTGATTTCATATTTGTTCTATAAATATGCATATATCGAAATTAAGAATAATTTAAGCTGAAAAAAAAGACAAAATTTCGTCATGGAATTGATAACCTCACAATATATCTGCAATTCCTAATAATTGATCTTCAACAGGCCTACCGGCTGATTATTTAGTCTGCAGGCATTTCGTGATAAAAAGTCAATGACCAAATTAGTAGTTGTCTTATATGGACGACGATAAGCAAAATGATAACGAATTGATCAGTCCCATTTTCTCAGTGTTTCAATTATGCACAAATACGTTTTTGTTTAATAATGAAATACTTCATTAATTCACCATATCAGCTTTATATCTATCTAGGGGAGAGATAACAAGCGACATTATCATTTGCCGGTTAATCATCTTATCAGAGACATTTTAGCTCATCATTTCACAAATCATAATTATTTATTGGTACATTGATAATGATAGTAATTTTAGTCTGTACTATTTTTTTAGCTAAAATGTCCTAAATACATCAATGTTTGATGTTGATAAATAAAAATCCTACTAAGATCCCTATTAAGAAGAAGAATATTTAATCAAAATCCAGATATAGTCATATTTTATTTGCACAGAACAATGTCAATTATGTCTATTATTTATGATCGATTTAGTAATGATCAATTAATTAAGATGGCGTAAGGTGTATTTTTATTTGGTTGATAAAGTATATTTTGTTTAAAAGAAAATGTTACTTACGATCTGTTTCGAAATCAGCCATTCCCCAGCAAGATATGAAAAAAACAAAGCATTTTCAATCAGCAATGTTTTATCAACTCAGATGGAGAGGTATGTTAATACATTTTCAAACACAAACATAATAAGTAGATTCTATTTTTCTTTGTACTAGTATCCGATTTAAATATCAAGAATGCATATATTTTTTATGTTAATAATTATTTGAACCTACCAAGATTCCTATTTAGAAACATTTTCAGTATTAGAAAAACAAAGCAATCATATAAAGATTATATTTAACCTTTAGACACATTACCGAAACACCTAAAAAGTTTCCATCAATACGTCTACTGTCTGATGAATAAGTCTACTGAGCTAGAAATCAATCAGAAAATATTACTACTAAACTAATTATATGAAATTCAGAAGTAATCTTATATACTTACAACACCTTCATCATTATGCTAGTGATGTTCATTATTTATTATGTTGTATATTGCTTTTTGTTACATTACACATAAAGGATTTTGTGTCTTCATTCTTAGATAAAAAAAAACAAGACAAGGGTTCATCATTGAATTAATAACCTCGCAATATATCCGCAATTCCTAAAAGGTGATCATCAGTACGCCTACCGGCTGATTATTTAGTCTACAGACTTTTCGTAATAAAAATTCAATGACCAAACTAGTAGTTGTCTTATATGGACGACAAAAAGTAAAATGATCACGATTATTTTAGTCCCATTTCCTTAGTGGTGTAATTATGCACACATACGTTTTTCTTTAATAATGAAAATGTTTGACGAATCCAATGTATAAGATGCACATATATCTAGAGGGAATGATAACAAGCGAAATTATCATCAATACTTCACAAATAATTCTTATTCATTGGCACATTAATAATGGCAGTAATTTTTGTCTGTAGTATTTTTCTATTTAAAATGCCCAAAATACATTAATATTTGATGTTGATGAATAAAAAAATCTTCGAAGATCCCTATAAAGAAGAATACTATTTAATCAAAATCCAGATATAGTCATATTTTATTTGCACAGAACAATGTCAATTATGTCTATTATTTATGATCGATTTAGTAATGATCAATTAATTAAGATGGCGTAAGGTGTATTTTTATTTGGTTGATAAAGTATATTTGTTTAAAAAGAAAATGGTACTTACCCTCTGTTTCGAAATCAGCCATTCCCAGCAAGATATGAAAAAAACAAAGCATTTTCAATCAGCAATGTTTATCAACTCAGATGGAGAGGTATGTTAATACATTTTCAAACACAAACATAATAAGTAGATTGATATTTTTCTTTGTACTACTATCCGATTTAAATATCAAGAATGCATATAATTTTTTATGTTAATAATTATTTGAACCTACCAAGATTCCTATTTTGCAAGAAAACATTTTTCAGTATTAGAAAAACAAAGCAATCATATAAAGATTATATTTAACCTTTAGACACATTACCGAAACACCTAAAAAGGTTTCCATCAATACGTCTACTGTCTGATGAATAAGTCTACTGAGCTAGAAATCAATCAGAAAATATTACTACTAAACTAATTATATGAAATTCAGAAGTAATCTTATATACTTACAACACCTTCATCATTATGCTAGTGATGTTCATTATTTATTATGTTGTATATTGCTTTTTGTTACATTACACATAAAGGATTTTGTGTCTTCATTCTTAGATAAAAAAAAAACAAGACAAGGGTTCATCATTGAATTAATAACCTCGCAATATATCCGCAATTCCTAAAAGGTGATCATCAGTACGCCTACCGGCTGATTATTTAGTCTACAGACTTTTCGTAATAAAAATTCAATGACCAAACTAGTAGTTGTCTTATATGGACGACAAAAAGTAAAATGATCACGATTATTTTAGTCCCATTTCCTTAGTGGTGTAATTATGCACACATACGTTTTTCTTTAATAATGAAAATGTTTGACGAATCCAATGTATAAGATGCACATATATCTAGAGGGAATGATAACAAGCGAAATTATCATCAATACTTCACAAAAATTCTCATCATTTCACAAATCATAATTATTTATTGGCACATTAATAATGCAGTAATTTTGTCTGTACTATTTTCTATTTAAAATGTCCCAAAATACATAATATTTGATGTTGATGAATAAAAAAATCTTCGAAGATCCCTATAAAGAAGAATACTATTTAATCAAAATCCAGATATAGTCATATTTTATTTGCACAGAACAATGTCAATTATGTCTATTATTTATGATCGATTTAGTAATGATCAATTAATTAAGATGGCGTAAGGTGTATTTTTATTTGGTTGATAAAGTATATTTGTTTAAAAGAAAATGTTACTTACCCATCTGTTTCGAAATCAGCCATTCCCAGCAAGATATGAAAAAAACAAAGCATTTTCAATCAGCAATGTTTATCAACTCAGATGGAGAGGTATGTTAATACATTTTCAAACACAAACATAATAAGTAGATTCTATTTTTCTTTGTACTAGTATCCGATTTAAATATCAAGAATGCATATATTTTTTATGTTAATAATTATTTGAACCTACCAAGATTCCTATTTAGAAACATTTTCAGTATTAGAAAAACAAAGCAATCATATAAAGATTATATTTAACCTTTAGACACATTACCGAAACACCTAAAAAGTTTCCATCAATACGTCTACTGTCTGATGAATAAGTCTACTGAGCTAGAAATCAATCAGAAAATATTACTACTAAACTAATTATATGAAATTCAGAAGTAATCTTATATACTTACAACACCTTCATCATTATGCTAGTGATGTTCATTATTTATTATGTTGTATATTGCTTTTTGTTACATTACACATAAAGGATTTTGTGTCTTCATTCTTAGATAAAAAAAAACAAGACAAGGGTTCATCATTGAATTAATAACCTCGCAATATATCCGCAATTCCTAAAAGGTGATCATCAGTACGCCTACCGGCTGATTATTTAGTCTACAGACTTTTCGTAATAAAAATTCAATGACCAAACTAGTAGTTGTCTTATATGGACGACAAAAAGTAAAATGATCACGATTATTTTAGTCCCATTTCCTTAGTGGTGTAATTATGCACACATACGTTTTTCTTTAATAATGAAAATGTTTGACGAATCCAATGTATAAGATGCACATATATCTAGAGGGAATGATAACAAGCGAAATTATCATCAATACTTCACAAATAATTCTTATTCATTGGCACATTAATAATGGCAGTAATTTTGTCTGTTAGTATTTTCTATTTAAAATGCCCAAAATACATTAATATTTGATGTTGATGAATAAAAAAAAATCTTCGAAGATCCCTATAAAGAAGAATACTATTTAATCAAAATCCAGATATAGTCATATTTTATTTGCACAGAACAATGTCAATTATGTCTATTATTTATGATCGATTTAGTAATGATCAATTAATTAAGATGGCGTAAGGTGTATTTTTATTTGGTTGATAAAGTATATTTGTTTAAAAGAAAATGGTACTTACGAGCTGTTTCGAAATCAGCCATTCCCAGCAAGATATGAAAAAACAAAGCATTTTCAATCAGCAATGTTTTATCAACTCAGATGGAGAGGTATGTTAATACATTTTCAAACACAAACATAATAAGTAGATTCTATTTTTCTTTGTACTAGTATCCGATTTAAATATCAAGAATGCATATATTTTTATGTTAATAATTATTTGAACCTACCAAGATTCCTATTTAGAAACATTTTCAGTATTAGAAAAACAAAGCAATCATATAAAGATTATATTTAACCTTTAGACACATTACCGAAACACCTAAAAAGTTTCCATCAATACGTCTACTGTCTGATGAATAAGTCTACTGAGCTAGAAATCAATCAGAAAATATTACTACTAAACTAATTATATGAAATTCAGAAGTAATCTTATATACTTACAACACCTTCATCATTATGCTAGTGATGTTCATTATTTATTATGTTGTATATTGCTTTTTGTTACATTACACATAAAGGATTTTGTGTCTTCATTCTTAGATAAAAAAAAACAAGACAAGGGTTCATCATTGAATTAATAACCTCGCAATATATCCGCAATTCCTAAAAGGTGATCATCAGTACGCCTACGGCTGATTATTTAGTCTACAGACTTTTCGTAATAAAAATTCAATGACCAAACTAGTAGTTGTCTTATATGGACGACAAAAAGTAAAATGATCACGATTATTTTAGTCCCATTTCCTTAGTGGTGTAATTATGCACACATACGTTTTTCTTTAATAATGAAAATGTTTGACGAATCCAATGTATAAGATGCACATATATCTAGAGGGAATGATAACAAGCGAAATTATCATCAATACTTCACAAATAATTCTTATTCATTGGCACATTAATAATGGCAGTAATTTTGTCTGTAGTATTTTCTATTTAAAATGCCCAAAATACATTAATATTTGATGTTGATGAATAAAAAAACCTTCGAAGATCCCTATTAAAGAAGAATACTATTTAATCAAAATCCAGATATAGTCATATTTTATTTGCATCCACAATGTCAATTATGTCTATTATTTATGATCAATTTAGTAATGATCAATTAATTAAGATGGCGTAAGGTGTATTTTTATTTGGTTGATAAAGTATATTTGTTTAAAAGAAAATGTTACTTACGATCTGTTTCGAAATCAGCCATTCCAGCAAGATATGAAAAAACAAAGCATTTTCAATCAGCAATGTTTATCAACTCAGATGGAGAGGTATGTTAATACATTTTCAAACACAAACATAATAAGTAGATTCAATTTATCTTTGTATTAGTCTCTGACTAAAGTATCAAGAATAAATTGATTTTTTTGGGTTAATAATTATTCAAACCTACAAAGATTCCTATTTAGAAAAGTAATATATCTAGATTTGATATACAAAATTCAGAAGTAGGCTTACCTTAGTTGCACAACATAATGTTTGTAATTTTCATTATTTATGTTATTTGTCATTTCTACTAAATACATTACACATAAAGGTTTATGTATCCTCAGTGTTAGATCATTGAAAATCAAGGCAATTATATAAAGATTATATCAAACCAGATGGACAGGTATGTTAATACATTTTCAAACACGAACATAACACGAAGATTAAAATTGTCTTTGTACTAACATCTGACGGAAATATAAAAACAAATTATATATATTTTTAGGTCAAAAATCATTAAAACCTATTAAGATTCATTTTTAGGAAAGTAATATATCTAGATTTAATATACAAAATTCAAAAGAAGGCTTATTTCTTTTGCACATATGTGATTGATTATTTTTACTAAATACATTACACATCTTCAATGTTAGATTAATGAAAGTACAAGGCAATGGTATCAAGATTATATCAAAACTTCAGACACATTACCGAAACACCTAAAAAGTTTCCATCAATACGCCTACTGTCTGATTAGTAAGTCTACAGAGCTAGAGATCAATTGAATAACAAAAACAGTAATGTTCTTGTATAGAGGACAAAAAGCAAACTTATCACGAATCTGTTAGACATTTCCTTAGTGCTTTAATTACATTGCAGAAAGAAGTCTTTCTTATTGTCTGGCGTACATTTGACAAATGCAGTGCATAGAATAACTTTAGTCGAAACGATCAATACGCCTACCTTCGGATTATGAAGTATTCAGATAATTAAAGGTCAATTCAAAAACCATAGCAGTATTTTTTTTCTTTTAAGCATGATGAAAAAGAGTACTTAACAAATCTGTTATGCAAATTTCCCCAGTATTATAAATTCAATACCATTTTTTTTGTTTAATATATGAAATGTATTTGACAAAAAATGTAAGAGACATTCTACCTTCCAAATCTCGAACATATATTTCTAAATGACGTGTGATTAATGAGAAAACCCTTAACAGTGGTGTTCAAGCTAATGTAAAAATCTCATAGAAACTGGCCACAGCCCAATTTTCTTGAAACTTTGAATATTGAAAGAACAACTAGTTGTCCTTTTAAAATGACACTACTTTTTCCTTTTGAGATTTTAAAAAGCCCCATAGGGCCTGAATTATTCGTATTCATTTCATTAAAACTACCTTCAGAAACATGCCAAAATAGGTAAGCCTTTGTGAAATATTCTACATTTTTTATTCATAAATCATTTGAGTAGATCGTATACTTTATATTTAAGTCATTTTATTTAGATTTTTAACAAAAAAATTGTGTAAAATAATTTTCTTTTACGAAAAATTAACGCTTTTTGGAAAAACACGAAAACGAAGCATTGCTCTTTGTCATCTCATTTAACTCTGATATGGGTTTTGCCAATTTATCACCCATTAAAAATACATGAAATTAATTCCGAAATGAAAATCCGGGAAAACAGTTTGTGAGTGCATTGAAAATAGAAATGCAGGTAGCAAGGGGGGTCTCAAATTGGTTGAAATTTAGATATTATTAAATAGAAGTGAAAATAAGTACATATGGGTTATGGGGTATGCCGAATGAGATAGTAACAGTTTTAAATACATCGTTGTCATTGTAACGAAATAAAGGCCCAGGTATAAGGCCAATATTGGAGTATGGGGACATGGTTTGGGGAAACATACCTCATGAACTAGTGAAAAAAAACTTGAGAATTTGTATATTGAAGCAGCTAGAATAATTACAGGTTCAACAAAATTGGTTAGTATTGATAAACTGTTCAACGAATCTGCAGGGGTCAGCTTATTTGATCGAAGGCAAGTTAATAAAATTATACATTTCCACCAGATGTTCTATCATTATACACCTGAATACCTCTATAGCATGATCCCAGAAACTGTTTCTGAAGGACATTCGTATGAAACTAGACACTCGGACCATACATTTATTACACCTTTATCATATAAAACCTCATTCTATCAAAAATCTTTTCTTCCTTCTGATATAAACCAATGGAATAGTCTACCACAAAGTGTTCGCTTAAACCATTCTACTTCTGCTTCAAAAACTTATTTTAGTCATAAGTATTCACCGAATACGCTTGCTTATTTCAGTTCTCATACCCATAAGGGTCAAATATTTCATGTACGTCTAAGAATGGAGTGCAGTGCTCTAAAAAGCCATTTCTTTGCAAAAAATTGTACCATCTTCATTATGTATATGTGGTGTAGTCGAAGGCAACAAACATTTTTTACTTGAATGTGGTCGATTTGATGAAATGAGACGACGCTACCTTCACTCGTTAGATTTCAATATTACTTTGGATCTTCTTCTTTTTGGAGATGAATCTATTTCTTCTACAGCTGATAATAAATTAATATTCTAAGCCGTACAACACTACATAATTACAACGGGCAGATTTGCTTCCATTGAATAAATTATATGTAAGATATGACACCCCACAAATTTCATTCGAGTTTAAACCTAATTATAATTATATCTTTATTTCTTATCAAATGTTAATGCGAGTGAGTGAGTTATCATGTAAGAATGGTGTTATCATGCTCCAAAGTTATCATTTGCTATAAAACACATAGTGATATGTTTACATAAGTGTCTGTGACACTTGTTCCTATTTTCGTGATTTCATATTTGTTCTATAAATCTGCATATATCGAAATTAAGAATATTTAAAATGAAAAAAAAAGACAAAATTTCGTCATGGAATTGATAACCTCACAATATATCTGCAATTCCTAATAATTGATCTTCAACAGGCCTACCGGCTGATTATTTAGTCTGCAGGCATTTCGTGATAAAAAGTCAATGACCAAATTAGTAGTTGTCTTATATGGACGACGATAAGCAAAATGATAAACGAATTGATCAGTCCCATTTTCTCAGTGTTTCAATTATGCACAAATACGTTTTTGTTTAATAATGATAATAATTCATTAATTCACCATATCAGCTTTATATTTATCTAGGGGGAGAGATAACAAGCGACATTATCATTTGCCGGTTAATAATCTTATCAGAGAAATTTTAGCTCATCATTTCACAAATCATAATTATTTATTGGTACATTGATAATGATAGTAATTTTAGTCTGTACTATTTTTTAGTTAAAATGTCCTAAATACATCAATGTTTGATGTTGATAAATAAAAATCCTACTAAGATCCCTATTAAAAGAAGAAGAATATTTAATCAAAATCCAGATATAGTCATATTTTATTTGCACAGAACAATGTCAATTATGTCTATTATTTATGATCGGTTTAGTAATGATCAATTAATTAAGATGGCGTAAGGTGTATTTTTATTTGGTTGATAAAGAATATTTGTTTAAAAGAAAATGTTACTTACCAGCTGTTTTGAAATCAGCCATTCCCAGCAAGTTATGAAAAAGCAAAGCATTTTAAATCAGCAATGTTTATCAATTCAGATGGAGAGGTATGTTAATACATTTTCAAACACAAACATAATAAGTAGATTCTATTTTTCTTTGTACTAGTATCCGATTTAAATATCAAGAATGCATATATTTTTTATGTTAATAATTATTTGAACCTACCAAGATTCCTATTTAGAAACATTTTCAGTATTAGAAAAACAAAGCAATCATATAAAGATTATATTTAACCTTTAGACACATTACCGAAACACCTAAAAAGTTTCCATCAATACGTCTACTGTCTGATGAATAAGTCTACTGAGCTAGAAATCAATCAGAAAATATTACTACTAAACTAATTATATGAAATTCAGAAGTAATCTTATATACTTACAACACCTTCATCATTATGCTAGTGATGTTCATTATTTATTATGTTGTATATTGCTTTTTGTTACATTACACATAAAGGATTTTGTGTCTTCATTCTTAGATAAAAAAAAAAAACAAGACAAGGGTTCATCATTGAATTAATAACCTCGCAATATATCCGCAATTCCTAAAAGGTGATCATCAGTACGCCTACCGGCTGATTATTTAGTCTACAGACTTTTCGTAATAAAAATTCAATGACCAAGCTAGTAGTTGTCTTATATGGACGACAAAAAGTAAAATGATCACGATTGTTTTAGTCCCATTTCCTTAGTGGTGTAATTATGCACACATACGTTTTTCTTTAATAATGAAAATGTTTGACGAATCCAATGTATAAGATGCACATATATCTAGAGGGAATGATAACAAGCGAAATTATCATCAATACTTCACAAATAATTCTTATTCATTGTCACATTAATAATGGCAGTAATTTTGTCTGTAGTATTTTCTATTTAAAATGCCCAAAATACATTAATATTTGATGTTGATGAATAAAAAAAATCTTCGAAGATCCCTATAAAGAAGAATACTATTTAATCAAAATCCAGATATAGTCATATTTTATTTGCACAGAACAATGTCAATTATGTCTATTATTTATGATCGATTTAGTAATGATCAATTAATTAAGATGGCGTAAGGTGTATTTTTTATTTGATGATAAAGTATATTTGTTTAAAAAAAAATGTTACTTACGATCTGTTTCGAAATCAGCCATTCCCAGCAAGATATGAAAAAAACAAAGCATTTTCAATCAGCAATGTTTATCAACTCAGATGGAGAGGTATGTTAATACATTTTCAAACACAAACATAATAAGTACATGGTGATATGTTTACATAAGTGTCTGTGACACTTGTTCCTATTTCCGTGATTTCATATTTGTTCTATAAATATGCATATATCGATCGAAATTAAGAATATTTAATTGATCTTCAACAGGCCTACCGACTGATTATTTAGTCTGCAGGCACTTCGTAATAAAAAGTCAATGACCAAATTAGTAGTTGTCTTATATGGACGACGATAAGCAAAATGATAACGAATTGATCAGTCCCATTTTCTCAGTGTTTCAATTATGCACAAATACGTTTTTGTTTAATAATGATAATACTTCATTAATTCACCATATCAGCTTTATATTTATCTAGGGGGAGAGATAACAAGCGACATTATCATTTGCCGGTTAATCATCTTATCAGAGAAATTTTAGCTCATCATTTCACAAATCATAATTATTTATTGGTACATTGATAATGATAGTAATTTTAGTCTGTACTATTTTTTAGTTAAAATGTCCTAAATACATCAATGTTTGATGTTGATAAATAAAAATCCTACTAAGATCCCTATTAAGAAGAAGAATATTTAATCAAAATCCAGATATAGTCATATTTTATTTGCACAGAACAATGTCAATTATGTCTATTATTTATGATCGATTTAGTAATGATCAATTAATTAAGATGGCGTAAGGTGTATTTTTATTTGGTTGATAAAGTATATTTGTTTAAAAGAAAATGGTACTTACGAGCTGTTTTGAAATCAGCCATTCCCAGCAAGATATGAAAAAAACAAAGCATTTTCAATCAGCAATGTTTATCAACTCAGATGGAGAGGTATGTTAATACATTTTCAAACACAAACATAATAAGTAGATTCAATTTATCTTTGTATTAGTCTCTGACTAAAGTATCAAGAATAAATTGATTTTTTGGGTTAATAATTATTCAAACCTACCAAGATTCCTATTTAGAAAAGTAATATATCTAGATTTGATATACATAATTCAGAAGTAGTAGGCTTACCTTAGTTGCACAACATAATGTTTGTAATTTTCATTATTTATGTTATTTGTCATTTCTACTAAATACATTACACATAAAAGTTTATGTATCCTCAGTGTTAGATCATTGGAAATCAAGGCAATTATATAAAGATTATATCAAACCTTCAGACACATTACCGAAACACCTAAAAGATTTCCATCAATATGCCTACCAACTGATTAGTCTAAAGAGTTAGAGATCAATTACAAAAACTAAATACTTCTGAACTAATGATACAAAATTCAGAAGTAATCTTATATACTTATACTTTCATCTTTATGCTAGTGATGTTCCTTATTAATTATGTTGTATATTGCTACTTGTTGCATTACACATAAATGGTTTTGTATCTTCATTGTTAGATAAAAAAAACAAGACAAGATTTCATCATGGAATTAATAACCTCATATTACTTACAATCTGTTTCGAAATCAGCCATTTCCAGCAAGATATGGAAGAAAACAAAGCATTTTAAATTAGCACTGTTTATCAACTCAGATGTAGAGGTAAATTAATGCATTTTAAAACACGAACATAATTGAAGATTTTAAAACACGAACATAATTGAAGATTAAAATTGTCTTTGTACTACATGTAACATCTGACGGAAATATAAAAAAAATGCACAGATTTTTAGATTAAAAATCATTTAAACCTACCAAGATTCATTTTTAGAAAAGTAATATATCTAGATTGAATATACAAAATTCAGAAGTATGCTTATTTCTTTTGCACAGCATAATGCTAGCAATTTTTATCATTTATGTGATTGATTATTTTTACTAAATACATTACACATCTTCAATGTTAGATTAATGAAAATACAAGGCAATGTCATCAAGATTATATCAAAACTTCAGACACATTACCGAAACACCTAAAAAGTTTCCATAATACGCCTACTGTTTGATTAGTAAGTCTACAGAGCTAGAGATCAATTGAATAACAAAAACAGTAATGTTCTTGTATAGACGACAAAAAGCAAACTTATCACGAATCTGTTAGACATTTCCTTAGTGCTTTAATTACAGTGCAGAAGTAAGTCTTTCTTATTGTCTGACGTACATTTGACGAATGCAGTGCATAGAATAACTTTAGTCGAAACGATCAATACGCCTACCTTCGGATTATGAAGTATTCAGATAATTAAAGGTCAATTCAAAACCCATAGCAGTATTTTTTTTCTTTTAAGCATGATGAAAAAGAGAACTTAACAAATCTGTTATGCAAATTTCCCCAGGGTTATAAATTCAATACCAATTTTTTGTTTAATATATGGAATGTATTTGACAAAAAATGTAAGAGACATTCTACCTCCCAAATCTCGAACATATATTTCTAAATGACGTGTGATTAATGAGAAAACCCTTAACAGTGGTGTTCAAGCTAATGCAAAAATCTCATAGAAACTGGCCACAGCCCAATTTTCTTGAAACTTTGAATATTGAAAGAACAACTAGTTGTCCTTTTAAAATGACATTACTTTTTCCTTTTGAGATTTTAAAAAGCCCCATAGGGCCTGAATTATTGGTATTCATTTCATTAAAACTACCTTCAGAAACATGCCAAAATAGGTAAGCCTTTGTGAAATATTCTACATTTTTTATTCATAAATCATTTGAGTAGATCGTATACTTTATATTTAAGTCATTTTATTTAGATTTTTAACGGAAAAATTTGTGTAAAATAATATTTTTTTACGAAAAATTAACGCTTTTTGGAAAAAACGAAAACGAAGCATTGCTCTTTGTCATCTCATTTAACTCTGATATGGGTTTTGCCAATTTATCACCCATTTAAAATACATGAAATTAATTCCGAAATGAAAATCCGGGAAAACAGTTTGTGAGTGCATTGAAAATAGAAATGCAGGTAGCAAGGGGGGTCTCAAATTGGTTGAAATTTAGATATTATTAAATAGAAGTGAAAATAAGTACATATGGGTTATGGGGTATGGCGAATGAGATAGTAACAGTTTTAAATACATCGTTGTCATTGTAACGAAATAAAGGCCCAGGTATAAGGCCAATATTGGAGTATGGGGACATGGTTTGGGGAAACATACCTCATGAACTAGTGAAAAAAAAACTTGAGAATTTGTATATTGAAGCAGCTAGAATAATTACAGGTGCAACAAGTATTGATAAACTGTTCAACGAATTTGCAGGGGTCAGCTTATTTGATCGAAGGCAAGTTAATAAAATTATACATTTCCACCAGATGTTCTATCATTATACACCTGAATACCTCTATAGCATGATCCCAGAAACTGTTTCTGAAGGACATTCGTATGAAACTAGACACTCGGACCATACATTTTTTAAACCTTTATCATATAAAACCTCATTCTATCAAAAATCTTTTCTTCCTTCTGTTATAAACCAATGGAATAGTCTACCACAAAGTGTTCGCTTCAACCATTCTACTTCTGCTTCAAAAACTTATTTTAGTCATAAGTATTCACCGAATACGCTTGCTTATTTCAGTTCTCATACCCATAAGGGTCAAATATTTCATGTACGTCTAAGAATGGAGTGGAGTGCTCTAAAAAGTCATTTCTTTGCAAAAATTGTACCATCTTCATTATGTATATGTGGTGTAGTCGAAGGCAACAAACATTTTTTACTTGAATGTGGTCAATTTGATGAAATGAGACGACGCTACCTTCACTCGTTAGATTTCAATATTACTTTGGATCTTCTTCTTTTTGGAGATGAATCTATTTCTTCTACAGCTGATAATAAATTAATATTCTAAGCCGTACAACACTACATAATTACAACGGGCAGATTTGCTTCCATTGAATAAATTATATGTAAGATATGACACCCCACAAATTTCATTCGAGTTTAAACCGAATTATAATTATATCTTTATTCATTATCAAATGTTAATGCGAGTGAGTGAGTTATCATGAAGGAATGGTGTTATCATGCTCCAAAGTTATCATTTGCTATAAAACACATGGTAATATGTTTACATAAGTGTCTGTGACACTTCTTCCTATTTCCGTAATTTCATATTTGTTCTATAAATATGCATATATCGAAATTAAGAATATTTAAAATGAAAAAAAAAGACAAAATTTCGTCATGGAATTGATAACCTCACAATATATCTGCAATTCCTAATAATTGATCTTCAACAGGCCTACCGGCTGATTATTTAGTCTGCAGGCATTTCGTGATAAAAAGTCAATGACCAAATTAGTAGTTGTCTTATATGGACGACGATAAGCAAAATGATAACGAATTGATCAGTCCCATTTTCTCAGTGTTTCAATTATGCACAAATACGTTTTTGTTTAATAATGATAATACTTCATTAATTCACCATATCAGCTTTATATTTATCTAGGGGGAGAGATAACAAGCGACATTATCATTTGCCGGTTAATAATCTTATCAGAGAAATTTTAGCTCATCATTTCACAAATCATAATTATTTATTGGTACATTGATAATGATAGTAATTTTAGTCTGTACTATTTTTTAGTTAAAATGTCCTAAATACATCAATGTTTGATGTTGATAAATAAAAATCCTACTAAGATCCCTATTAAGAAGAAGAATATTTAATCAAAATCCAGATATAGTCATATTTTATTTGCACAGAACAATGTCAATTATGTCTATTATTTATGATCGATTTAGTAATGATCAATTAATTAAGATGGCGTAAGGTGTATTTTTATTTGGTTGATAAAGTATATTTGTTTAAAAGAAAATGTTACTTACCAGCTGTTTTGAAATCAGCCATTCCCAGCAAGTTATGAAAAAAGCAAAGCATTTTAAATCAGCAATGTTTATCAATTCAGATGGAGAGGTATGTTAATACATTTTCAAACACAAACATAATAAGTAGATTCTATTTTTCTTTGTACTAGTATCCGATTTAAATATCAAGAATGCATATATTTTTTATGTTAATAATTATTTGAACCTACCAAGATTCCTATTTAGAAACATTTTCAGTATTAGAAAAACAAAGCAATCATATAAAGATTATATTTAACCCTTAGACACATTACCGAAACACCTAAAAAGTTTCCATCAATACGTCTACTGTCTGATGAATAAGTCTACTGAGCTAGAAATCAATCAGAAAATATTACTACTAAACTAATTATATGAAATTCAGAAGTAATCTGATATACTTACAACACCTTCATCATTATGCTAGTGATGTTCATTATTTATTATGTTGTATATTGCTTTTTGTTACATTACACATAAAGGATTTTGTGTCTTCATTCTTAGATAAAAAAAACAAGACAAGGGTTCATCATTGAATTAATAACCTCGCAATATATCCGCAATTCCTAAAAGGTGATCATCAGTACGCCTACCGGCTGATTATTTAGTCTACAGACTTTTCGTAATAAAAATTCAATGACCAAGCTAGTAGTTGTCTTATATGGACGACAAAAAGTAAAATGATCACGATTGTTTTAGTCCCATTTCCTTAGTGGTGTAATTATGCACACATACGTTTTTCTTTAATAATGAAAATGTTTGACGAATCCAATGTATAAGATGCACATATATCTAGAGGGAATGATAACAAGCGAAATTATCATCAATACTTCACAAATAATTCTTATTCATTGGCACATTAATAATGGCAGTAATTTTGTCTGTAGTATTTTCTATTTAAAATGTCCAAAATACATTAATATTTGATGTTGATGAATAAAAAAAACCTTCGAAGATCCCTATAAAGAAGAATACTATTTAATCAAAATCCAGATATAGTCATATTTTATTTGCACAGAACAATGTCAATTATGTCTATTATTTATGATCAATTTAGTAATGATCAATTAATTAAGATGGCGTAAGGTGTATTTTTATTTGATGATAAAGTATATTTGTTTAAAAGAAAATGTTACTTACGATCTGTTTCGAAATCAGCCATTCCCAGCAAGATATGAAAAAAACAAAGCATTTTCAATCAGCAATGTTTATCAACTCAGATGGAGAGGTATGTTAATACATTTTCAAACACAAACATAATAAGTACATGGTGATATGTTTACATAAGTGTCTGTGACACTTGTTCCTATTTCCGTGATTTCATATTTGTTCTATAAATATGCATATATCGATCGAAATTAAGAATATTTAATTGATCTTCAACAGGCCTACCGACTGATTATTTAGTCTGCAGGCACTTCGTAATAAAAAGTCAATGACCAAATTAGTAGTTGTCTTTATGGACGACGATAAGCAAAATGATAACGAATTGATCAGTCCCATTTTCTCAGTGTTTCAATTATGCACAAATACGTTTTTGTTTAATAATGATAATACTTCATTAATTCACCATATCAGCTTTATATTTATCTAGGGGGAGAGATAACAAGCGACATTATCATTTGCCGGTTAATCATCTTATCAGAGAAATTTTAGCTCATCATTTCACAAATCATAATTATTTATTGGTACATTGATAATGATAGTAATTTTAGTCTGTACTATTTTTTAGTTAAAATGTCCTAAATACATCAATGTTTGATGTTGATAAATAAAAATCCTACTAAGATCCCTATTAAGAAGAAGAATATTTAATCAAAATCCAGTTATAGTCATATTTTATTTGCACAGAACAATGTCAATTATGTCTATTATTTATGATCGATTTAGTAATGATCAATTAATTAAGATGGCGTAAGGTGTATTTTTATTTGGTTGATAAAGTATATTTGTTTAAAAGAAAATGGTACTTACAATCTGTTTTGAAATCAGCCATTCCCAGCAAGTTATGAAAAAAAAACAAAGCATTTTCAATCAGCAATGTTTATCAACTCAGATGGAGAGGTATGTTAATACATTTTCAAACACAAACATAATAAGTAGATTCAATTTATCTTTGTATTAGTCTCTGACTAAAGTATCAAGAATAAATTGATTTTTTGGGTTTATAATTATTCAAACCTACAAAGATTCCTATTTAGAAAAGTAATATATCTAGATTTGATATACATAATTCAGAAGTAGGCTTACCTTAGTTGCACAACATAATGTTTGTAATTTTCATTATTTATGTTATTTGTCATTTCTACTAAATACATTACACATAAAAGTTTATGTATCCTCAGTGTTAGATCATTGGAAATCAAGGCAATTATATAAAGATTATATCAAACCTTCAGACACATTACCGAAACACCTAAAAGATTTCCATCAATATGCCTACCAACTGATTAGTCTAAAGAGTTAGAGATCAATTACAAAAACAAAATACTTCTAAACTAATTATACAAAATTCAGAAGTAATCTTATATACTTATACCTTCATCTTTATGCTAGTGATGTTCCTTATTAATTATGTTGTATATTGCTACTTGTTGCATTACACATAAATGGTTTTGTATCTTCATTGTTAGATAAAAAAAAACAAGACAAGATTTCATCATGGAATTAATAACCTCATATTACTTACAAACTGTTTCGAAATCAGCCATTTCCAGCAAGATATGGAAGAAAACAAAGCATTTTAAATTAGCACTGTTTATCAACTCAGATGTAGAGGTAAGTTAATGCATTTTAAAACACGAACATAATTGAAGATTAAAATTGTCACGAACATAATTGAAGATTAAAATTGTCTTTGTACTACATGTAACATCTGACGGAAATAAAAAAAATGCACAGATTTTTAGATTAAAAATCATTTAAATCTACCAAGATTCATTTTTAGAAAAGTAATATATCTAGATTGAATATACAAAATTCAGAAGTATGCTTATTTCTTTTGCACAGCATAATGCTAGCAATTTTTATCATTTATGTGATTGATTATTTTTACTAAATACATTACACATCTTCAATGTTAGATTAATGAAAATACAAGGCAATGTCATCAAGATTATATCAAAACTTCAGACACATTACCGAAACACCTAAAAAGTTTCCATAATACGCCTACTGTTTGATTAGTAAGTCTACAGAGCTAGAGATCAATTGAATAACAAAAACAGTAATGTTCTTGTATAGACGACAAAAAGCAAACTTATCACGAATCTGTTAGACATTTCCTTAGTGCTTTAATTACAGTGCAGAAGTAAGTCTTTCTTATTGTCTGGCGTACATTTGACGAACGCAGTGCATAGAATAACTTTAGTCGAAACGATCAATACGCCTACCTTCGGATTATGAAGTATTCAGATAATTAAAGGTCAATTCAAAACCCATAGCAGTATTTTTTTTCTTTTAAGCATGATGAAAAAGAGAACTTAACAAATCTGTTATGCAAATTTCCCCAGGGTTATAAATTCAATACCAATTTTTTGTTTAATATATGGAATGTATTTGACAAAAAATGTAAGAGACATTCTACTTCCCAAATCTCGAACATATATTTCTAAATGACGTGTGATTAATGAGAAAACCCTTAACAGTGGTGTTCAAGCTAATGCAAAAATCTCATAGAAACTGGCCACAGCCCAATTTTCTTGAAACTTTGAATATTGAAAGAACAACTAGTTGTCCTTTTAAAATGACATTACTTTTTCCTTTTGAGATTTTAAAAAGCCCCATAGGGCCTGAATTATTGGTATTCATTTCATTAAAACTACCTTCAGAAACATGCCAAAATAGGTAAGCCTTTGTGAAATATTCTACATTTTTTATTCATAAATCATTTGAGTAGATCGTATACTTTATATTTAAGTCATTTTATTTAGATTTTTAACGGAAAAATTTGTGTAAAATAATATTTTTTTACGAAAAATTAACGCTTTTTGGAAAAAACGAAAACGAAGCATTGCTCTTTGTCATCTCATTTAACTCTGATATGGGTTTTGCCAATTTATCACCCATTAAAAATACATGAAATTAATTCCGAAATGAAAATCCGGGAAAACAGTTTGTGAGTGCATTGAAAATAGAAATGCAGGTAGCAAGGGGGGTCTCAAATTGGTTGAAATTTAGATATTATTAAATAGAAGTGAAAATAAGTACATATGGGTTATGGGGTATGGCGAATGAGATAGTAACAGTTTTAAATACATCGTTGTCATTGTAACGAAATAAAGGCCCAGGTATAAGGCCAATATTGGAGTATGGGGACATGGTTTGGGGAAACATACCTCATGAACTAGTGAAAAAAAAACTTGAGAATTTGTATATTGAAGCAGCTAGAATAATTACAGGTGCAACAAGTATTGATAAACTGTTCAACGAATTTGCAGGGGTCAGCTTATTTGATCGAAGGCAAGTTAATAAAATTATACATTTCCACCAGATGTTCTATCATTATACACCTGAATACCTCTATAGCATGATCCCAGAAACTGTTTCTGAAGGACATTCGTATGAAACTAGACACTCGGACCATACATTCATTACACCTTTATCATATAAAACCTCATTCTATCAAAAATCTTTTCTTCCCTCTGATATAAACCAATGAAATAGTCTACCACAAAGTGTTCGCTTAAACCAGTCTACTTCTGCTTCAAAAACTTATTTTAGTCATAAGTATTCACCGAATACGCTTGCTTATTTCAGTTCTCATACCCATAAGGGTCAAATATTTCATGTACGTCTAAGAATGGAGTGGAGTGCTCTAAAAAGTCATTTCTTTGCAAAAATTGTACCATCTTCATTATGTATGTGTGGTGTAGTCAAAGGCAACAAACATTTTTTACTTGAATGTGGTCGATTTGATGAAATGAGACGACGCTACCTTCACTCGTTAGATTTCAATATTACTTTGGATCTTCTTCTTTTTGGAGATGAATCTATTTCTTCTACAGCTGATAATAAATTAATATTCTAAGCCGTACAACACTACATAATTACAACGGGCAGATTTGCTTCCATTGAATAAATTATATGTAAGATATGACACCCCACAAATTTCATTCGAGTTTAAACCGAATTATAATTATATCTTTATTCATTACCAAATGTTAATGCGAGTGAGTGAGTTATCATGTAAGAATGGTGTTATCATGCTCCAAAGTTATCATTTGCTATATAAAACACTAAAACACATGGTGATATGTTTACATAAGTGTCTGTGACACTTGTTCCTATTTCCGTGATTTCATATTTGTTCTATAAATATGCATATATCGAAATTAAGAAAATTTAAGCTGAAAAAAAAGACAAAATTTCGTCATGGAATTGATAACCTCACAATATATCTGCAATTCCTAATAATTGATCTTCAACAGGCCTACCGGCTGATTATTTAGTCTGCAGGCATTTCGTGATAAAAAGTCAATGACCAAATTAGTAGTTGTCTTATATGGACGACGATAAGCAAAATGATAACGAATTGATCAGTCCCATTTTCTCAGTGTTTCAATTATGCACAAATACGTTTTTGTTTAATAATGATAATACTTCATTAATTCACCATATCAGCTTTATATTTATCTAGGGGGAGAGATAATTTTAGTCTGTACTATTTTTTAGTTAAAATGTCCTAAATACATCAATGTTTGATGTTGATAAATAAAAATCCTACTAAGATCCCTATTAAGAAGAAGAATATTTAATCAAAATCCAGATATAGTCATATTTTATTTGCACAGAACAATGTCAATTATGTCTATTATTTATGATCGATTTAGTAATGATCAATTAATTAAGATGGCGTAAGGTGTATTTTTATTTGGTTGATAAAGTATATTTGTTTAAAAGAAAATGTTACTTACCAGCTGTTTCGAAATCAGCCATTCCCAGCAAGATATGAAAAAACAAAGCATTTTCAATCAGCAATGTTTATCAAGTCAGATGGAGAGGTATGTTAATACATTTTCAAACACAAACATAATAAGTATATTCTATTTTTCTTTGTACAAGTATCCGATTTAAATATCAAGAATGCATATATTTTTTATGTTAATAATTATTTGAAACTACCAAGATTCCTATTTAGAAACATTTTCAGTATTAGAAAAACAAAGCAATCATATAAAGATTATATTTAACCTTTAGACACATTACCGAAACACCTAAAAAGGTTCCATCAATACGTCTACTGTCTGATGAATAAGTCTACTGAGCTAGAAATCAATCAGAAAATATTACTTCTAAACTAATTATATGAAATTCAGAAGTAATCTTATATACTTACAACACCTTCATCATTATGCTAGTGATGTTCATTATTTATTATGTTGTATATTGCTTTTTGTTACATTACACATAAAGGATTTTGTGTCTTCATTCTTAGATAAAAAAAAACAAGACAAGGGTTCATC
The DNA here is from genome assembly GCF_041381155.1 of Argopecten irradians. Taxonomy (NCBI): domain Eukaryota; kingdom Metazoa; phylum Mollusca; class Bivalvia; order Pectinida; family Pectinidae; genus Argopecten; species Argopecten irradians. The sequence continues at coordinate 45,469 of NW_027187855.1, forward strand.
ATTGAATTAATAACCTCGCAATATATCCGCAATTCCTAAAATGTGATCATCAGTACGCCTACCGGCTGATTATTTAGTCTACAGACTTTTTGTAATAAAAATTCAATGACCAAACTAGTAGTTGTCTTATATGGACGACAAAAAGTAAAATGATCACGATTATTTTAGTCTCATTTCCTTAGTGGTGTAATTATGCACACATACGTTTTTTCTTTAATAATGAAAATGTTTGACGAATCCAATGTATAAGATGCACATATATCTAGAGGGAATGATAACAAGCGAAATTATCATCAATACTTCACAAATAATTCATATTCATTGGCACATTAATAATGGCAGTAATTTTGTCTGTAGTATTTTCTATTTAAAATGCACAAAATACATTAATATTTGATGTTGATGAATAAAAAAATCTTCGAAGATCCCTTTAAAGAAGAATATTATTTAATCAAAATCCAGATATAGTCATATTTTATTTGCACAGAACAATGTCAATTATGTCTATTATTTATGATCGATTTAGTAATGATCAATTAATTAAGATGGCGTAAGGTGTATTTTTATTTGGTTGATAAAGTATATTTGTTTAAAAGAAAATGTTACTTACAATCTGTTTCGAAATCAGCCATTCCCAGCAAGATATGAAAAAAACAAAGCATTTTCAATCAGCAATGTTTATCAAGTCAGATGGAGAGGTATGTTAATACATTTTCAAACACAAACATAATAAGTACAATGTGATATGTTTACATAAGTGTCTGTGACACTTGTTCCTGTTTTCTGTGATTTCATATTTGTTCTATAAATATGCATATATCGAAATTAAGAAAATTTAATTGATCTTCAACAGGCCTACCTACTGATTATTTAGTCTGCAGGCACTTCCTAATAAAAAGTCAATGACCAAATTAGTAGTTGTCTTATATGGACGACGATAAGCAAAATGATAACGAATTGATCAGTCCCATTTTTTCAGTGTTTCAATTATGCACAAATACGTTTTTGTTTAATAATGATAATACTTCATTAATTCACCATATCAGCTTTATATTTATCTAGGGGGAGAGATAACAAGCGACATTATCATTTGCCGGTTAATCATCTTTATCAGAGAAATTTTAGCTCATCATTTCACAAATCATAATTATTTATTGGTACATTGATAATGATAGTAAATTTTAGTCTGTACTATTTTTTAGTTAAAATGTCCTAAATACATTAATATTTGATGTTGATAAATAAAAAACCTTCGAAGATCCCTATTAAAAGAAGAATACTATTTAATCAAAATCCAGATATAGTCATATTTTATTTGCACAGAACAATGTCAATTATGTCTATTATTTATGATCGATTTAGTAATGATCAATTAATTAAGATGGCGTAAGGTGTATTTTTATTTGGTTGATAAAGTATATTTGTTTAAAAGAAAATGTTACTTACGATCTGTTTCGAAATCAGCCATTCCCAGCAAGATATGAAAAAACAAAGCATTTTCAATCAGCATCGTTAATCAACTCAGATGGAGAGGTAAGTTAATACATTTTCAAACACAAACATATTAAGTAGATTAATTTTGTCTTTGTACTAGTATCCGACTTTAAATTTCAAAATGCAATGCATGTTATATTTTTTATGTTAATAATATCTAGTTTAATAAACAAATTTGAGGCTTATTACCAAGATTCCTATTTAGTACTAAATAAACATTTTTATCAGTATTAGAAAAACAAAGCAATGATATAAAGATTATATAAACCTTTCAGACACATTACCGAAACACCTAAAAAGTTTCCATCAATACGTCTACTGTCTGATGAATAAGTCTACTGAGCTAGAAATCAATCAAAGAAATTATTACTTCCTAAACTAATTATATGAAATTCAGAAGTAATCTTATATACTTACAACACCTTCATCATTATGCTAGTGATGTTCATTATTTATTATGTTGTATATTGCTACTTTTTACATTACACATAAAGGGTTTTGTATCTTCATTCTTCGAAAAAAAATAAGACAAGATTTAATCAATGAATTAATAACCTGACACTATATCTGCAATTCCTAAAAGGTGATCGTCAACACACCTACCGGCTGATTATTTAGTCGACAGACATTTCGTGATAAAAATTCAATGACCAAACTAGTAGTTGTCTTATATGGACGACGAAAAGCAAAATGATCACGAATCGATTAGTCCCATTTCCTGAGTGTTTCAATAATGCACAAATACATTTTTGTTTAATAATGAAAATATTTGATGAATTCAATGTATAAGATGCACATTTATCTAGGGGGAGAGATAACAAGTGACATTTATCATTTGCTGCTTAATCATCTTATAAGATACATTTTACCATATCATTTCACAAATTATAATTATTTATTGGCACATTAATAAAGATAGTAAATTTGTCTGTACTATTTTTTAGTTAAAATGTCCAAAATACATCAATAATGTTTGATATTGATAAATAAAGACAACCTACTAAGATCACTATTAAGAAGAAGAATATTTCTTAATCAAAATCCAGATATAGTCATATTTCATTTGCTCAGCACAATGTCAGTTATGTATATATTAATGATCAATTAATCAAGATGGCGTATGGAGTATTTTTATTGGTTGATGAAGTATATTTTTTAAAAGAAAATGTTACTTACCAACCTGTTTTTAAATCAGCCAGTTCCAGCAAGATATGAAAAAAACAAAGCATTTTAAGTCAGAAATATTAATCAACTCAGATGGAGAGGTAAGTTAATACATTTTCAAACACAAACATATTAAGTAGATTAATTTTGTCTTTGTACTAGTATCTGACTAAAAAATTTCAAAATGCATAGTTTTTTCATGTTAATAATTATTTATTCCTACCAGTATTCCTATTTAGAAAAGTAATATATCTAGGTTTAATAAACAAACTTCAGAGGTAGGCTTATTCAGCTCCACAGTATAATATTGGATATGTTTTACTAAATACATTACACATAAGGGTTTTGTATCTACAGTGTTAGATTAATGAAAAACAAGGCAATGATATAAAGATTATATTAAACCTTCAGACACATTACCCGAAACACCTAAAAGTTTCCATCAATACGCCTACTGTCTGATTAGCAAGTCTACAGAGCTAGAGATCAATTATAAAATTATTACTTCCTAGCTAATTATACAAAATTCAGAAGTAATCTTATATACTTCAATACCTTCATCATAATGCTAGTGATGTTCATTATTTATTATGTTGTATATTGCTACTTTTTACATTACACATAAAGGGTTTTGTATCTTCATTCTTCGGAAAAAAAATAAGACAATATTTAATCAATGAATTAATAACCGACACTATATCTGCAATTCCTAAAAGGTGATCGTCAACACACCTACCGGCTGATTATTTAGTCGACAGACATTTCGTGATAAAAATTCAATGACCAAACTAGTAGTTGTCTTATATGGACGACGAAAAGCAAAATGATCACGAATCGATTAGTCCCATTTCCTGAGTGTTTCAATAATGCACAAATACATTTTTGTTTAATAATGAAAATATTTGATGAATTCAATGTATAAGATGCACATTTATCTAGGTGGGAGAGATAACAAGTGACATTATCATTTGCTGCTTAATCATCTTATAAGAGACATTTTACCATATCATTTCACAAATCATAATTATTTATTGGCACATTAATAAAGATAGTAAATTTGTCTGTACTATTTTCTAGTTAAAATGTCCAAAATACATCTATAATGTTTGATATTGATAAATAAAGAAAACCTACTAAGATCCCTATTAAGAAGAAGAATATTTCTTAATTTATTAATCAAAATCCAGATATAGTCATATTTCATTTGCTCAGCACAATGTCAGTTATCTTTATATTAATGTGCAATAAATCAAGATGGCGTATGGAGTATTTTTATTGGTTGATGAAGTATATTTATTTAAAAGAAAATGTTACTTACGACCTGTTTTTAAATCAGCCAGTTCCAGCAAGATATGAAAAAAACAAAGCATTTTAAGTCAGAAATATTAATCAACTCAGATGGAGAGGTAAGTTAATACATTTTCAAACACAAACATATTAAGTAGATTAATTTTGTCTTTGTACTAGTATCTGACTAAAAATTTCAAAATGCATAGTTTTTTCATGTTAATAATTATTTATTCCTACCAGTATTCCTATTTAGAAAAGTAATATATCTAGGTTTAATAAACAAACTTCAGAGGTAGGCTTATTCAGCTCCACAGTATAATGTTGGATATGTTGTACTAAATACATTACACATTAAAGGGTTTGTATCTACAGTGTTAGATTAATGAAAAACAAGGCAATGATATAAAGATTATATTGTACCTTCAGACACATTACCAAAACACCTAAAAGTTTCCATCAATACGCCTACTGTCTGATTAGCAAGTCTACAGAGCTAGAGATCAATTATAAAATTATTACTTCCTAGCTAATTATACAAAATTCAGAAGTAATCTTATATACTCCAATACCTTCATCATAATGCTAGTGATGTTCATTATTTATTATGTTGTATATTGCTACTTTTTACATTACACATAAAGGGTTTTGTATCTTCATTCTTCGGAAAAAAATAAGACAATATTTAATCAATGAATTAATAACCTGACACTATATCTGCAATTCCTAAAAGGTGATCGTCAACACACCTACCGGCTGATTATTTAGTCGACAGACATTTCGTGATAAAAATTCAATGACCAAACTAGTACTTGTGTTATATGGACGACGAAAAGCAAAATGATCACGAATCGATTAGTCCCATTTCCTCAGTGTTTCAATAATGCACAAATACATTTTTGTTAAATAATGAAAATATTTGATGAATTCAATGTATTATGTGCACATTTATCTAGGTCGGAGAGATAACAAGTGACATTATCATTTGCTGCTTAATCATCTTATAAGAGACATTTTACCATATCATTTCACAAATCATAATTATTTATTGGCACATTAATAAAGATAGTAAATTTGTCTGTACTATTTTCTAGTTAAAATGTCCAAAATACATCTATAATGTTTGATATTGATAAATAAAGACAACCTACTAAGATCCCTATTAAGAAGAAGAATATTTCTTAATTTATTAATCAAAATCCAGATATAGTCATATTTCATTTGCTCAGCACAATGTCAGTTATCTTAATATTAATGTGCAATAAATCAAGATGGCGTATGGAGTATTTTTATTGGTTGATGAAGTATATTTATTTAAAAGAAAATGTTACTTACGACCTGTTTTTAAATCAGCCAGTTCCAGCAAGATATGAAAAAAACAAAGCATTTTAAGTCAGAAATATTAATCAACTCAGATGGAGAGGTAAGTTAATACATTTTCAAACACAAACATATTAAGTAGATTAATTTTGTCTTTGTACTAGTATCTGACTAAAAATTTCAAAATGCATAGTTTTTTCATGTTAATAATTATTTATTCCTACCAGTATTCCTATTTAGAAAAGTAATATATCTAGGTTTAATAAACAAACTTCAGAGGTAGGCTTATTCAGCTCCACAGTATAATATTGGATATGTTGTACTAAATACATTACACATAAAGGGTCTTGTATCTACAGTGTTAGATTAATGAAAAACAAGGCAATGATATAAAGATTATATTAAACCTTCAGACACATTACCCGAAACACCTAAAAGTTTCCATCAATACGCATATTGTCTGTTTAGCAAGTCTACAGAGCTAGTCTAGAGATCAATTATAAAATTATTACTTCCTAACTAATTATACAAAATTCAGAAGTAATCTTATATACTTCAATACCTTCATCATAATGCTAGTGATGTTCATTATTTATTATGTTGTATATTGCTACTTTTTACATTACACATAAAGGGTTTTGTATCTTCATTCTTCGGAAAAAAATAAGACAATATTTAATCAATGAATTAATAACCTGACACTATATCTGCAATTCCTAAAAGGTGATCGTCAACACACCTACCGGCTGATTATTTAGTCGACAGACATTTCGTGATAAAAATTCAATGACCAAACTAGTACTTGTGTTATATGGACGACGAAAAGCAAAATGATCACGAATCGATTAGTCCCATTTCCTCAGTGTTTCAATAATGCACAAATACATTTTAGTTTAATAATGAAAATATTTGATGAATTCAATGTATAAGATGCACATTTATCTAGGTGGGAGAGATAACAAGTGACATTATCATTTGCTGCTTAATCATCTTATAAGAGACATTTTACCATATCATTTCACAAATTATAATTATTTATTGGCACATTAATAAAGATAGTAAATTTGTCTGTACTATTTTCTAGTTAAAATGTCCAAAATACATCTATAATGTTTGATATTGATAAATAAAGAAAACCTACTAAGATCCCTATTAAGAAGAAGAATATTTCTTAATTTATTAATCAAAATCCAGATATAGTCATATTTCATTTGCTCAGCACAATGTCAGTTATGTTTATATTAATGATGCAATTAATCAAGATGGCGTATGGAGTATTTTTATTGGTTGATGAAGTATATTTATTTAAAAGAAAATGTTACTTACCAGCTGTTTTTAAATCAGCCAGTTCCAGCAAGATATGAAAAAAAACAAAGCATTTTAAGTCAGAAATATTAATCAACTCAGATGGAGAGGTAAGTTAATACATTTTCAAAGACAAACATATTAAGTAGATTAATTTTGTCTTTGTACTAGTATCTGACCAAAAATTACAAAATGCATAGTTTTTTTCATGTTAATAATTATTTATTCCTACCAGTATTCCTATTTAGAAAAGTAAATATATCTAGGTTTAATAAACAAACTTCAGAGGTAGGCTTATTCAGCTCCACAGTATAATATTGGATATGTTTACTAAATACATTACACATAAAGGGTTTTGTATCTACAGTTTTAGCTTAGCGAAAAACAGGGCAATGATATAAAGATTATATTAAACCTTCAGACACATTACCGAAACACATAAAAAGTTTCCATCAATACGCCTACTGTCTGATTAGCAAGTCTACAGAGCTAGAGATCAATTATAAAATTATTACTTCCTAGCTAATTATACAAAATTCAGAAGTAATCTTATATACTTCAATACCTTCATCATAATGCTAGTGATGTTCATTATTTATTATGTTGTATATTGCTACTTTTTACATTACACATAAAGGGTTTTGTATCTTCATTCTTCGGAAAAAAAAATAAGACAATATTTAATCAATGAATTAATAACCTGACACTATATCTGCAATTCCTAAAAGGTGATCGTCAACACACCTACCGGCTGATTATTTAGTCGACAGACATTTCGTGATAAAAATTCAATGACCAAACTAGTAGTTGTCTTATATGGACGACGAAAAGCAAAATGATGACGAATTGATTAGCCCCATTTCCTGAGTGTTTCAATAATGCACAAATACATTTTTGTTAAATAATGAAAATATTTGATGAATTCAATGTATTAGTTGCACATTTATCTAGGTGGGAGAGATAACAAGTGACATTATCATTTGCTGCTTAATCATCTTATAAGAGACATTTTACCATATCATTTCACAAATTATAATTATTTATTGGCACATTAATAAAGATAGTAAATTTGTCTGTACTATTTTCTAGTTAAAATGTCCAAAAATACATCTATAATGTTTGATATTGATAAATAAAGACAACCTACTAAGATCCCTATTAAGAAGAAGAATATTTCTTAATTTATTAATCAAAATCCAGATATAGTCATATTTCATTTGCTCAGCACAATGTCAGTTATCTTAATATTAATGTGCAATAAATCAAGATGGCGTATGGAGTATTTTTATTGGTTGATGAAGTATATTTATTTAAAAGAAAATGTTACTTACGACCTGTTTTTAAATCAGCCAGTTCCAGCAAGATATGAAAAAAACAAAGCATTTTAAGTCAGAAATATTAATCAACTCAGATGGAGAGGTAAGTTAATACATTTTCAAACACAAACATATTAAGTAGATTAATTTTGTCTTTGTACTAGTATCTGACTAAAAATTTCAAAATGCATAGTTTTTTCATGTTAATAATTATTTATTCCTACCAGTATTCCTATTTAGAAAAGTAATATATCTAGGTTTAATAAACAAACTTCAGAGGTAGGCTTATTCAGCTCCACAGTATAATATTGGATATGTTTTACTAAATACATTACACATTAAGGGTTTTGTATCTACCAGTGTTAGATTAATGAAAAACAAGGCAATGATATAAAGATTATATTAAACCTTCAGACACATTACCCGAAACACCTAAAAGTTTCCATCAATACGCCTACTGTCTGATTAGCAAGTCTACAGAGCTAGAGATCAATTATAAAAATATTACTTCCTAGCTAATTATACAAAATTCAGAAGTAATCTTATATACTTCAATACCTTCATCATAATGCTAGTGATGTTCATTATTTATTAAGTTGTATATTGCTACTTTTTACATTACACATAAAGGGTTTTGTATCTTCATTCTTCAAAAAAATATCAGACAAGATTAAATCAATGAATTAATAACCTCACAATATATCTGCAATTCCTAAAAGGTGATCGTCAACACACCTACCGACTGATTATTAAATCTACCGACATTTCCTGATAAAAATGCAATGACCAAACTAGTAGTTGTCTTATATGGACGACGAAAAGCAAAATGATCACGAATCGATTAGTCCCATTTCCTGAGTGTTTCAATAATGCACAAATACATTTTTGTTTAATAATGAAAATATTTGATGAATTCAATGTATAAGATGCACATTTATCTAGGTGGGAGAGATAACAAGTGACATTATCATTTGCTGCTTAATCATCTTATAAGATACATTTTACCATATCATTTCACAAATTATAATTATTTATTGGCACATTAATAAAGATAGTAAATTTGTCTGTACTATTTTCTAGTTAAAATGTCCAAAATACATCAATAATGTTTGATATTGATAAATAAAGAAAACCTACTAAGATCCCTATTAAGAAGAAGAATATTTCTTAATTTATTAATCAAAATCCAGATATAGTCATATTTCATTTGCTCAGCACAATGTCAGTTATGTTTATATTAATGATCAATAAATCAAGATGGCGTATGGAGTATTTTTATTTGTTGATGAAGTATATTTATTTAAAAGAAAATGTTACTTACGAACTGTGTTGAAATCAGCCATTTTCAGCAAGATATGAAAGAAACAAAGCATTTTAAATCAGCAATGTTAATCAACTCAGATGGAGAGGTAAGTTAATACATTTTCAAACACAAACATATTAAGTAGATTAATTTGTCTTTGTACTAGTATCTGACTAAAAAATTTCAAAATGCATAGTTTTTTCATGTTAATAATTATTTATTCCTACCAGTATTCCTATTTAGAAAAGTAATATATCTAGGTTTAATAAACAAACTTCAGAGGTAGGCTTATTCAGCTCCACAGTATAATATTGGATATGTTGTACAAAATACATTTCACATAAAGGGTCTTGTATCTACCTTGTTAGACAAATGAAAAACAAGGCAATGATATAAAGATTATATTAAACCTTCAGACACTTCACTCGAAAAACCTTAAAAGTGTCCATCAATACGCATATTGTCTGTTTATCAAGTCTACAGAGCTAGAGATCAATTATAAAATTATTACTTCCTAACTAATTATACAAAATTCAGAAGTAATCTTATATACTTCAATACCTTCATCATAATGCTAGTGATGTTCATTATTTATTATGTTGTATATTGCTACTTTTTACATTACACATAAAGGGTTTTGTATCTTCATTCTTCGGAAAAAAATAAGACAATATTTAATCAATGAATTAATAACCTGACACTATATCTGCAATTCCTAAAAGGTGATCGTCAACACACCTACCGGCTGATTATTTAGTCGACAGACATTTCGTGATAAAAATTCAATGACCAAACTAGTACTTGTGTTATATGGACGACGAAAAGCAAAATGATCACGAATCGATTAGTCCCATTTCCTCAGTGTTTCAATAATGCACAAATACATTTTTGTTTAATAAATAAAATATTTGATGAATTCAATGTATAAGATGCACATTTATCTAGGGGGAGAGATAACAAGTGACATTATCATTTGCTGCTTAATCATCTTATAAGAGACATTTTACCATATCATTTCACAAATTATAATGATTTATTGGCACATTAATAAAGATAGTAATTTTGTCTGTACTATTTTCTAGTTAAAATGTCCAAAATACATCTATAATGTTTGATATTGATAAATAAAGAAAACCTACTAAGATCCCTATTAAGAAGAATAATATTTCTTAATTTATTAATCAAAATCCAGATATAGTCATATTTCATTTGCTCAGCACAATGTCAGTTATCTTTATATTAATGATCAATAAATCAAGATGGCGTTATGGAGTATTTTTATTGGTTGAATGAAGTATATTTATTTAAAAGAAAATGTTACTTACGACCTGTTTTAAATCAGCCAGTTCCAGCAAGATATGAAAAAAACAAAGCATTTTAAGTCAGAAATATTAATCAACTCAGATGGAGAGGTAAGTTAATACATTTTCAAACACAAACATATTAAGTAGATTAATTTTGTCTTTGTACTAGTATCTGACTAAAAATTTCAAAATGCATAGTTTTTTCATGTTAATAATTATTTATTCCTACCAGTATTCCTATTTAGAAAAGTAATATATCTAGGTTTAATAAACAAACTTCAGAGGTAGGCTTATTCAGCTTCCACAGTATAATATTGGATATGTTTTACTAAATACATTACACATAAAGGGTTTGTATCTACAGTGTTAGATTAATGAAAAACAAGGCAATGATATAAAGATTATATTAAACCTTCAGACACATTACCCGAAACACCTAAAAGTTTCCATCAATACACCTACTGTCTGATTAGTAAGTCTACAGAGCTAGAGATCAATTAGAAAAAAAAATATTACTTCTAAACTAATTATACAAAATTCAGAAGTAATCTTATATACTTCAATACCTTCATCATAATGCTAGTGATGTTCATTATTTATTATGTTGTATATTGCTACTTTTTACATTACACATAAAGGGTTTTGTATCTTCATTCTTCGGAAAAAAATAAGACAATATTTAATCAATGAATTAATAACCTGACACTATATCTGCAATTCCTAAAAGGTGATCGTCAACACACCTACCGGCTGATTATTTAGTCGACAGACATTTCGTGATAAAAATTCAATGACCAAACTAGTAGTTGTGTTATATGGACGACGAAAAGCAAAATGATCACGAATTGATTAGTCCCATTTCCTGAGTGTTTCAATAATGCACAAATACATTTTTGTTTAATAATGAAAAATTTGATGAAATTCAATGTATAGTTTGCACATTTATCTAGGTCGGAGAGATAACAAGTGACATTATCATTTGCTGCTTAATCATCTTATAAGAGACATTTTACCATATCATTTCACAAAATTATAATTATTTATTGGCACATTAATAAAGATAGTAATTTTGTCTGTACTATTTTCTAGTTAAAATGTCCAAAATACATCTTTAATGTTTGATATTGATAAATAAAGACAACCTACTAAGATCCCTATTAAGAAGAAAGAATATTTCTTAATTTATTAATCAAAATCCAGATATAGTCATATTTCATTTGCTCAGCACAATAGTCAGTTATGTTTATATAGTAATGATCAATTTAATTAATAAAGATCAATTAAACAGATGGGCGTATGGAGTATTTTATTGTTGATTAAGTATATTTGTTTAAAAAGAAAATGTTACTTACGAGCTGTTTTTAAATCAGGCCAGTTCCAGCAAGATATGAAAAAAACAAAGCATTTTAAATCAGCAATGTTAATCAACCTCAGATGGAGAGGTATGAGTTAATACATTTTCAAACACAAACATAATAAGTAGATTCATTTTTGTCTTTGTACTGAGTATCTGACTAAAAATTTCAAAAAATGCCATATAGTTTTTTCATGTTAATAATTATTTAACCTACCAAGATTCCTATTTAGAAATAAATTTCTAGATTAAATATACCAAAATTCAGAAAGGCATATATTTCATTTGCACTGCAAAAAATGCTAGTTAGACACATTACCGAAACACCTAAAAAGTTCCATCAATACGTCTAACTGTCTGGTGAATAAGTTCATGCTGTGACCTAGAAACAAGTCAATCTGAAAATATTACTACTAAACGTAATTATATGAAAATTCAGAAGTAATCTTATATACTTACAAAACACCTTCATCATTATGCTAGTGCTGTTCATTATTTATGTTGTAGTACGTTTGCTAACTACATACAATACCACATATATGGAATTGTGTATCCTTCACTGTTAGATAAAATGAAAACAAGACAAGGGTTCATCATTGATAATAATAGCCTCGCAATATATCCGCTCAATCCTTAAAGAGGTGAACACCGAAACACCAAAAGTGATAATTTCCTCCACTAAACCTACTGTCTGAATAAATAAATCCTACAGAGCTATAGATCTAATAGAAGCAAATATTACTGCTAAACTAATTCCTATTTAAGAGAAGTAATTAATCGATTTACTATAATATATTAAGAAGTAGGCTTAATTTAGTTGAACAGCACGATATTGGAACATTTTATAACTAAATACCATTACCATAAAGGGGGAGCATTTTCAGTGTTAGATATTAAGGATGATAACAAATCTTCAGACCATTACCGAAACACTTAAAAGGTTTCCCAACATAAGCTTAAAATACTTGGTCTGATGATAAGTCTACCAGGCTAGAGAATCAATTGCAAAAGTTATTATCCTAAACTTATAACAAAATTCAGAATTCCATCTTTTATATTTACAATACCTTACATCATTATGCTAGTGATGTTCATTATTTATTATGTTGTATTGTCCTCTTGTTACAATAATGATTTTTGGAATTATCATTCTTAGATAAAATACAAGACACAATTCATCATAGAATTGATAACCTCACAATATAATCTGCAATTCCGATGGTTGATCATCCAACAAGGCCTACCGGCTTATTATTTAGTCTACAGACATTTCGTAATCACAATTCACATGGGACCCATAACTAGTAGTTTGTCTTATATGACGACGATAAACGAAATGACAACGATTAGATTAGTCCCATTTACTTATGTTGTCTAATTATGCACAAATTACGTTTTTTTTGTTTAATAATGAAAATCATTCATAAATCCAATCATATAAACTTTACATGTATCTAGGGGGATTTGATAACAAGCGACATTGGTCATTTGCCCGGTTAACATCTTATAAGAGACATTTTATTTTACCTCATCAATTCACAAATAATTCTTATTTCATTGTTACATTAATAAAGGCAGTGATTTGGTCTGTAGTATTTTCTAGTTTAAAATGTCCCAAAATACATTAATATTAGATATCGCTCAATACATAAGCCTACTTAAGATCCTATATTTATGAAGAATACTATTTCTTACTTTATTAATCAAAATCCAATAATTGTAAGATTTCAATTGTACAGCACAATGTCAACTATTGTTTATTAATTATGAATCCAATGTTTAAAAGATCGATTAATCAATGATGGGGCGTATGGAGTAATTTCTTATTGGTTGATTAAAGTATATTTTGTTTAAAAGAAATGTTGATTACTTACGAGCTGTGTAGAAATCAGCCATTTTCAGGCAAAAAAAGAAAAAATATGAAAGAAACATAACATTTTGAATCGGCAAAAGTTTTATTAACTCAAAAGGAGAGGTAAGTTAATACATTTTCAAAAACACGAATATATTATGTAAATTCAACTATTTTGTATTTGTACTAGTCCTCTGCAACAGTATCAAAAAAGGCATAGATTTATCTGGTTAACAATTGTTTAAAAACCTACCAAGATTCCTATTAAGAACGAGTATCTGACTAAAATGCTATTAAATAGAATAGATTTTTATGTTAATGATTAATAAAACCTACCATGATTCCTATTTAGAAAAGTAATATATCTAGATTGTAATCTAACATACTATCAGAAGTAGGCTTATTTCAGCTCCACAGCATATTATTGGAACATGTTTTTACTAAATACATTACACATAAAGGGTTGTGTTCGATTTTTCAGTGTTGGATTCAATGAAAAAATAAACGCAATCATAATAAAGATT